>NW_021700178.1:374061-570244 GCF_005190385.1 Monodon monoceros
CACACACACACACACACACACACACACACACACACACACACACACACGTGGAGGTTCTGCATAAATAAGGCAGGCTTTGTGAGGTGACCGCACACCCATGGAGCCCTGGCCCTGAAGGGACCCTTGTGTTCACAGAGCCTAGGGAAGCTGACTGCCCTTGTTGGGGTTCAGCCAGGTCCTTGGCCTCACGGGCATCTTGCTGTACCAGCTGATCATGTGCTTCCTGATGGTGGGAAGGTACGGATGGTGGTGGAGATGTGTTCTAAGGCTGCAGGAGTTGGGAGGCAAGGATACTGCGGTCTTGTACACAGGCTTTGCTCAAATCCCCACTCACAGGCTGACGTGGTTTTATTTTTTTATTTTTTATTTTTTTGCGGTACGCGGGCCTCCCACTGTTGTGGCCTCTCCCGTTGCGGAGCACAGGCTCCGGATGCGCAGGCTCAGCGGCCATGGCTCACGGGCCCAGCCGCTCCGCGGCATGTGGGATCTTCCCGGACCGGGGCACGAACCCGTGTCCCCTGTATCGGCAGGCAGACTCTCAACCACTGCGCCACCAGGGAAGCCCTGGTTTTATTTTTATAAGGAAAACAAAGTATTTTTCCCATGTTGCTGCTGTGCTTATCAGTTGCCAGAATATATTCCATCCTTTAGGAGTTTCTAATATTCTATGTCCTGCGTTATTATTAAGATAACATTTCTCATTGCACACGGGGTCCCTCCTAGCTTGAGAGTCACTATTTTGAAGTGAACACTTGGGGCATTATATTTTGGTGCCTTACATAAGACATCCTTAGTTTTAACCTCCCAAACAATGAACATGACCATACTCTTTTTACTGAAATTAGAGTGTATAAAATACAAACGTGCCATGTTATCCTTTTGGGTAAGCTGGAATGTTAGGTGATTAATTTGTGCCATAGGACGTCAATATTCTTGTGGAAGACCTAATCAGAAACTCACAATTACTTTATAGCCCTGACAATGAGACGACTACTTCAAATCTGCATTACCATGCTACTGGTAATAATTTTAGTTTGAGTTCCTGCATTTTTATAAGGGGAAATAAACTCTAGTTGCTGCTTGCCTCAGAGTGGAATCCAGAATTCACCAATGTATGAACAAAGGGCATGAGTAACTTTCCAGTGTGATGTTATTTTTGTTTTTTAGTTTTGCAGAATACGTGTTTTTGATGAACACCAACTAATATACATAGATTTGACACCCACTCTATGTAGGTTTTAAGAACCCCAGTATCAGAACTTAGGAAATGATTATTTTAGCTTTTCTGAGTCTTAGATTCAAGGTATAAATCACAGTAAAACATTTTAGGCAGGTTTCTTTGGTCATTTGGGCCTGTGGGTGGTGGTGTACAGGGATCACCTGTTCTCATGTGGTTCTTACCTGGGAAAACTTGTGGTGTCAAGACCTGTGGGCAGTCAGTCTTGTGGTGATGGGGGTAATGGATAATGCTTTAAGCTCCTTAAAGCTCAAAAGCTGTCCTTTGGAATCATGCTGAAAGCAGTGGCACCTCATTTGCTAGACTATACCTGTCATCTTTCATCTCTCTCGATACAGGAGGGATGTCTTTAGTTTCTTAACCCAGACTCATCGTCCCTGAATGTTCTGTACAGGTTCCAGTGAGGGAGTACTTTCTCTGTGGGTCAAGCCCTGGGACACCCAGGGAAGCCTCTGAGATTCTGTGAAGCAGCTTATGCTGTACGGTTAGGCAGGTGGCTTTAATTAATTGCCTGCCATCTCAGCAGGAAATAAGGGGGCGCTCAACCAGGACACGGGGTCAGCAGGCTGTGCTTTCCACAAGGGCCTGAAAATTGAACTGCTGTATAACGTGTTGGTCTTCAGCTGAAGAACTGTGGTCGGGAGAGGACTTCCTCGTTATGATGACTCAGCCCTCCCGTGTACATAATTCTTCATCCCAATTACCGCTCTCAGCATGCCTCCAGCTTTCTTAGATCAGAGGCCAAGGCGGATTTGAACTGGGTGGGTGTTCCCCTGGGACACGGGCTCTCTGTGGAGGGGGGGTTGGTTTGGTGCATCCCTGGAGCTGGAAGTTAGGCTGAGGAAGCTGGAACCCAGGAGTTGGTGGGATTCAGAGTGGACCCTTCCCCAAAGAAGCTTAGCAGATCCCCCAACAATGCCAGGTGACCAGGTCAGAGAGCTGATCTCCCTCACATCCCTTGAAAATTATGTACTCCAGTGGTCCAAAACAGAGATCTCTGATACAGTCCAGTCCTAGCTCTGCCCAGGCTTTTTAACAAATCAGGGTTTCAGAAGGGAAACTAACACATATTAACTCTTACTAGGATCAAATGTTTTTCCTGTGACACTGAAAATTTTCTTTTATTGGACTTCGCATATGTGTATAATTGTGGCAGGGAAAAAATAATGAACTAAATCAGCAAATACAATATTGTAGTTCAAAAAAGGAAAACAGTAATGAATTAACATTTTCAAGTCATATTAATGCCTTTTTTTACAAAAAGGAAGAGCAACACATTAAGAAACACTTGCAAATGAGTGGACCTATGAGGTTCAGAGTATGATTGCACGTGGAATAATGGCATTGAGGTCACTCGAGCTAGATCTGACAGCAAAGCCCACCAGTATCCAGGAAGGCCTGATAATAGAATTTTAGGATTATATCTTGAATCATGATCCTTGGGATTTAGACTCTTCACGAGGGAGCTGAGACCCAGAATGACTGACACCTCTGGGTGAAGTAGGGGAAGAACTGGTGGTGTCCGGTCCACTGTTTACGGGAAGAATTCATGGTGGGTATAGTGTGATGGAAATTCCTTATCCTTGGAATGTCAGACTGGCATGCCAACCCAGTCTGACGTCTTGGCATGTTTCTTTATTGGAGCTGTTTTCACTGTGTGTGGAGGTATGGTGGGTGGGAGGGAGGTGTGTGTGTGGGGTTAGGAAGAACAATAAAGCAAAAGCAAAACTGAACCCTGGAATAAAAAGGAAGCCAAGATGTCTCTGAATCAGATCCAAGGAAAGACTGGAAGCTTGTTTTAGGAGACAGCATCCAAGGCAGGCATCCAGGGGGTCACAGGCAGGCTCCTGAAAGCTGAACTTGAAAATTTAACTTTAAAACCTGGTGCACGTGCTTTCTAATGACTGTGAGCCTTTTAGGGGCACAGTGTATTCATATATGGAGGGCACCTGAAAGCAGACGTGGGCAGGGGGCTGTAGAGTCGTAGTAGTATAGCTTTATCTCTGGTTATGGGCTGTGGCATTTTTCACACCCATCAGTGCTGGTAACCGTTTCCACCTCTTGTCTACCCCACAGGATCCTAGGATTTGGCAGCGTAGTTATCGAGCTCCTTAGGAGCAGATCCCTAAGTATTTCGTGTTAATGTGTCAGTGTGCCAGATATGCGAGAGAGATGAGGGATGGAGCAGGGCCTTTACTAAAGAAGTTTCTGATCCTGTGGGGGAGATTAAACCCACAAATATGGGACTGTGTGCCAAGTGCTGTGACAGAGGCCTGCACAGGGCTCTGATGAAAGGTATCTCAATGAATCGAGTCAGGGAAGGCTTCCTGGAGGAGGAGACACTTGATCAGAGACTTAGAGGATATGGTAACTAGGCAGAAAAGGGAAGAGTGTTCTGGGCGGTGGGAAGAGCATGTACAGAAATAAGAAAGCAATGTGCACTCAGGGAAGTGGCAATGGTCCAAAATGTCTGGGGTTTCAGGGATGGGGGGCAAGAAGTGGTAACCAGTGAGGTGGGTGAGGTTGTTGGCACTGGGGTCAGGAAAGGTCTTGTGTGCTACCTAAGATGTCTGGATTTTACCTGAAGCAATGGGGAGCCCTAAATGGAACTTAGAGTCAATTTCATCACTAGGATATAGGGTCCATGTGCATGGGGACAATGTCTGTTTGGTTGACAGCTGTATCCTCAGGGCCTTGAATGGTGCCTGACACACAGTAGTTGCTCAGTGAACTTCATGAGCTTCGTATAGTAAACAGACCCATGTGCCGTGTGGTGGGTTGGAGGCATTAGCAAGGGTGCTCATCAGGAAGTCACTGGAGTAATTCAGGTGACTCAGGAGGGAGCAGTAGTGGTGATTAGAGGAGAAACCTGCTTTGAGAGCGGTTCCAGGAAGACTTGCAGACTCACTGGGTGGGGCAGGTACAGGGAAAGAATCAAGGATGACTCCCAGGATTCTGACTTGGACACTTAAAGAAGGGAACCCAGTGTGGGGAAGAAGAGGGGCGGGGGAGGATGGTGAGTTGTTCGGGGCAGGTTGGGTCGAGAAGTCTGTGGAACAGCTGGTGGTCCTGACCTTCAAGCCTTTAGACATCCAGTTCTACAGCACAAGAAGGCATTCCAGGCTCGAAATGGGGATTTAGGGTTTCATCAGGGATGAGGTAGGATGGAAACTGTGTCTGTAAGCTGTCACTTCCCTGAGTGTGTAGACGGAGATAAGATGGCGGCCCCCAGTGGAACCCTGTGAAATGCTGATGGAGGGAGGACAAGTAAGTGCAGGGGGCCGAGGGAGGGGAGCAGATCACGCTCTTGTGGAAAAACAAAAGCACGGAATCATATGAAGTAAAAAGTCTGCCCCTTCCCTTTCCCACCTTATACCCTCCCCAGAAGTAGCTACAGAAGACATTTTGTCCTATATCCTTCCAGCTGTTTTCTGTGCCTAAACAAGCCTAAATATGTGTGCTTTTTATTTTTATCCAGATGGATTTGACTTTTATAACATCCCCTTCAGTTCTAAGAGTCTATGAGTCATGCAGAAAAACATTTAGAGAGATCCCATAAAAATACAGGTTGAGTCTCATGGCTGAGTTAATTCAGATTTAACAGCCCTTGGTGAAAGTACAGAATTGTAAGTGTTATCCAAAACAGCAACATCTAGATGACTTGGTGGTGTTTGTGCTTCTTCACTGAACACATGTGGACGCAGGGTGGGGAGCGTAGCCCTGCACTCCGCTTCACCGCCTGGCTCCTTCCTACCTGCTGTTTGTGTTGTGGTGCACGGTTCACTGAGGTTGCCAGGCGAGCCCGGGCTCCTGGCTGCACTGAACTGAAGCGGGTTCACGCAGGAGGTCTCCAGAGGCAGCGAGGTCACCCGAGGGCAGGCCCCAGGTTTGCTTGTCTCTAGCCATCTGTATCCCCTATAAGAAAAGGGCTTTCCAGAGGAGTCCTTCTTCTTGGCCAATAAGACTATGCCATTCATGGGCCGTGTGACCTTGCGCAGGTGACTTCATCTGTCTGGGCTTTGGTTTTTCCATATCTAAAATGAGAAGCTTGGACCAAGATCTCTAAGATTGTGTCTGGCACAAATATTTCAAGATAGCTGGCCCATCTACCTGCTATAGGTTAGACCGAGTGGAGGTTGAGCATGAAAGTATATTGAAAAAAGACCACATACCATGTAATTTGCCCTCAGTAAATCATTATTTGAGCTACTGTCTTACATCACCTTTTCTACCTTCTAGGGAAGTGGTATGGTAATTTGTATACCGGGAACGGCTGCTCCTTTAATTTAAAAAGCAAAGAAAAAGTTAAAAAAAAATGTAAAGAGCCATGCAGGAAGTGTTTTGAAGTGTGTCGGGTTTTGGTAAATGGTTTCTTCCATCAATGTCACAGGCACCAATGAAGGCCAATAGTGTAACAAGTCTGAAGGTTTAATTAGAATGGCTTTTGAGTTTTTAAAACACCACCTTAGTGGAAAACCATTCATTTTTTTCCCCCCTGATATGCCTTAGTATCCTTCAAATGACATTTTTTCTTTGTTTGCAGAAATCTTTTTTTTCTGGGACTGCCACTGTTAAGTTAAATTCCAACCTCTTATGACTTTGGTTAAGGCTGGTTGGATAATCTTTTTAGAGATTTTGTTGTTGTTAGAATACAGTTTTTAAACAAATGGAAAAATACACTTTTTATGACAAATGAAATACATTTCGAAAGCTCTTTCCATCAACATTTTTAATTTAAATACCTCACTTTTGGGGATGATCCTAGGGGATTGCTGCTCTTAAAACCTTTAAAGACACCTGAAAGTAGGCCACTTTGTAGTCATTCTAAGTTTTGCATCCTGGCGGGAGCTTCAACTTCCCTCTGTGCTGAGAAAGACGTGAAAATTCCGCAGAAACTTTCTCCTGCGGGAGGTACTTAATTGCGACCTCTCCTGGAATTCCCTATTTTAAGGTAACTCATAGATCTGTTGAAAGTAAGTATCAAGCCCTGATGTGTCGTCGACACTGAGGGATTTGAGGGCCTGTGGGCTTGGGTCCTGCTGCCGGAATCTTTACTGGCACTTGGACTCAACCAGCCCGTGCATGTTGTCCTCTGAAGGCCTGGTGGATGTGTGTGGGGTGTGTTTGGATGAACCGTGTGCATCTCTTAGGTCCTTTCTAGGTGTGGCAAAGAGCTGTAAGAATGTATAATCCACGTGCTTCTTCTCGTAGACCCTTGTTGGTTATCTAACCTAGTGTTTCACTGGGTTGGAATACCAGCATCTCCCTTCGTCCTAGGCCGTGCTTATGTGTCACTGAAGAATCCATTTCTCTTCCCCTCAGTTCTCTTGAGTGTTGTTTCCAGGTTTATTTGCTACCGTTCTGCACGTATGTAGCTCATGCAGAGCATCTTCCAGAAACCTCTGCTATATTTTTCATTCAAGTCCCGTTTCTGGATGGGAGAGTGAAACGTGAATGAATGTCATAAAGGCCCACATTCCCATCACAGCTGTGCCTCTTGTCAGCTTCCGTTTGGGTGAGAGGGTGATAATAGTGTCTGACTGGAGGATTGTTTCCTAAATGCCTACTGTGTGCTCAGCCCCAAGCCAGACTCTTGTGGGAGCAGCGACAGGGCAGAAGGTGCTGAGCAGGATCACCTGAGGGCTCTAGGCGCATGCGTAGCAAACAGTAGGCCAGGGCTGCACGGTGTCTTTCCTCTTTGCACATTATGTTTTGGCTTTACCTCGTGTCCTTCCCATGGCACCTTTCAGAAAAGGCTCTTGCTGTTTGTGCTTTTAGATACCCTCTAAGGAGACCTTCAGGGATTTTTCTGGACCTGGTGCTAACGTTTCAGAATTTTTTCATTCTTATTCCTAGCCTTCATGTATCCAGATAAATACTGATGTAACTAGTCATGTAGAATCCTTACCCCCAAATGGGTCAACCGCTCCAACTCCCCTTCCTGGGGCTGCTGTCGGCCAGGTACTGTAGAAGGCTGTGGTTCTGAGCCCGTGGAATGCTCACACTGCCACAAGTGGTTCTTGTCTCAGTAGCCAATGCTTCCTCCTGAATCCCACCTATGTGGCCACTCCTGCCCGCCAGAGTTAGGGAGAACACCTATCCTATTCTACACAACAGCTCTTCAGGGGTTTTCAAGACAGAAAACAACCTTCCCAAGGCCCCTCCAAGCTATAAACCTGTCCAGTCCCCTCCACTGTTACTCACTTAACAGACCTTCACTACCCTCTCCTTCCTATGAGTACTCGCTAGTTTGCCAGTGATCTTCTTTATGTGTAGTTGGTTCTTAATGTGTAGTGCTCAGGGCTAGCTACTTTTACCTTGATGGATTGGAACGAGCAACATAAAACTTAATAGAAATGTTAAATGCTTCATTTAGGTTAAAACAGTTCCATCATGCAAGTACTAAATTCCCCTTGGCTGGACTGAAGTCTGTGTGAAGAAGTGATGGGGTTTTAGTTTAGCTCATACTGAACTGAGTTGGTAAGTTATCAGGAGTTTCTGTGATTCATCTTTTTTTCATTCTTGAAAAGAGACACTTACCTAACATATGTCTTCTGGCGCTTGTCTTCACTGTGATTTCTTACAACTAAAATGATGATGTTATTTCACATGGTAAATCAGTACACTTGGATTTGCAGATTAAGGCGAAGTTGAGGGTACCTTGTTGCTGACTGTGTTAGACTCAAGTTACCACTTCAGCTCTTGGTACAGCTCTAGCCATTGTGTTGACTTATGTTGGAATAGCCTTTTGGAGGCAAGGGACTAATAACCTCCTGTGATGAGGCCTTTGGACATCTGGCACTGACATTGCAAAGCAAGGTGGACACGTGAAACCAAAGCATTTATTTCTGCAGCTGTTCCACCTTACCCTTTGAACTCAGTAGAAAACATCCCCTATTCCTTGGTTTTAGCACAAACCCCAAACAAATAACATAGACTCCCAAATTCCCACTCAGAACCCCTTCATCCTGTCAGAGACTTGGATGAAGACATTGCTTCTTTGGTTGGGAAATGGATGTAGCAGAGTTTGGCTTGTTCACTAATATCTGGTCTTCCTCCCCTTCTGACCGCCTGGTAGAATTGTACTTCCTCACCCAGCTGAACTTGGGCATGACTGTAGGGCTTGGTTTGGCCAAGAAAATGTGAATGGAAGTAACTTGTGACATTTCAGGTGGCACACTTTGCCAGTTCCTTTTTGTCCCCTCTGCCATGGTAACCAGCGCTATGCCAGGTAGGTGCTCCATCAGCCTGAATTCCAGAAGGAGGCTGATGTAGATCAGAATCCCTAGCCAACCCATGATGAACACAGAGCAGAAGCAAGAAGCAAATGTTTGCTGTGCGCCAGTGCGACTTTGGGTGGTTTGTGACCACAGCAGAATCGAGTTTATTCTGATGGATGTGTTAGATTAGCTAGCAGGCTTCCAGGTTAGCTTCCCCATAGGTAGCTGGCAAACTACTCGGTGGAGTCCAGAGCAAACTAAGTCCTGTTGGTGCTGGAAGTAAAATGGATTTCCCACAGAGAAACTATCATTTTAAAGAAGAAATGGTATGTGGAGTTCTTTTTCCTCCCTCCCATCTTTCCTCCCTTCCTTCCTTCCTTCTTTTTTTTTTTAGCTTCCAACTCATTGTCACTGCCTTGCTCTTTACCCCCTTTTAAAGAGAGGTGTGGTAGGTAACAGTGGCTGGCTTCAAATCTAGGAGGCTGACTGGTTTCTTCGCTCTGTGATAATGGGTCAGTATATCTGACTTTATGCCTGAAATGACAGTGGGCCATTTTCTCTCTGCATGTGAACAAATTTAACCTTGCCCACAAACAGGTCTGGCTTTTTTTTTTTTTTTTTGTGGTCCGCGGGCCTCTCACTGTTGTGGCCTCTCCCGTTGCGGAGCACAGGCTCCGGACGCGCAGGCCCAGCAGCCATGGCTCACGGGCCCAGCCGCTCCGCGGCATGTGGGATCTTCCCAGACCGGGGCACAAACCCGTGTCCCCTGCATCGGCAGGCGGACTTTCAACCACTGCGCCACCAGGGAAGCCCAGGTCTGGCTTTTGTCATGGTCAAACAATGTGATTCAGGGGTAGGGGCTGGATATTCCAGAAAGACCAGTATGATTTTTGGGTGGGAGCTGGCCACATCTTAGGATGGGGCGTGGCCATGCCAGAAAGATCAAGAACGATTTAGGGGGGGTACTTTGAGCCATGCCCAGCGTGGCTGGAGATCAGCCTCACAGGCAGTTGTCTGGGGAAGACACCCTGTTTTCCTTTACTTTCACACACAACCACTACACGCGCAGCACATTTGACACCAGATGTGTAGGTTTTTTCCCCACACTGACCGATTCTCAGACACCAGCTGGGTGTCCAGCAATTAAATTCAAGTCTGACACTGTCTACCGGGAGTTGGCCTCAGATCCCACAGGTTAAGGGCTCAGTCCCACACGGCTGCCCCCACTTCAGACGCCAGTCTCAAGTGCTAGGTTGTGAGCTGTGCTTCTGACCGAGCGGCTGTAAATGAGATTTCCCACGACTCCCTCGCTGGGTTTGGTAGTTTGCTAGAAGGGCTCATAGGACGCAGGGAAACACATGCCCTGGTGCATTGTGGAGGGCATAGTAAAGGGCACAGACGAGCAGCCTGATGAAGCGACACATAGAGGGAGACCCAGGAGGGTCCCGAGTACAGGAGCTTCCGTTCTTGTGGAGTTGGGGTACTTCACCCTCCTGGCACATGGATGTGTCCATCAGCCCAGAAGCTCTTTGAACTCTGTGCTTTAGGGATTTTTATCAAGGCTTTGTCATGTAGGCAGAGCTCCATTTCCAGCCCCCCTCTCTCTCTGGAGAATAGGAGATGGCGCTGAAAGTTCCAAGCTTCCAATTATGGCTTGGTCTTTCTGCTCACCAGCCCCCATACAGGAGCCCACTAAGAGTTACCTCGTTAAAACAAAAGGTGGTCCTATCACTCAGGAAATTCTAAGGGATTTAGGAGGAGCCCTGTGTCAGGAACCAGGGCCAAAGACCAGATATTAGGAACTGGTGGCAGAAACCAATATATGTCTTTATTGTTTCACGGCAGTCAATCATGCCTCCATAATGAGCCCCAGTAAAAACTCTGAACACCAGGGCTTGGGTGGCCTTCCCTGGTTGACAGTGTTCTGTGTATATTGTCACACGTCAATGCCAGGAATGGAATGCAGTTGGTATTTCTCCGACTATGCCCCACGTGTCTCTTCCTTCGGCTGATTTTGTCTGTATCTTTCCTTGTAATAAATCGTAACAGTGAGGACAGCAGCTTTCAGTGACTCCTACTGAGTTATTGAATCTGAGGATCTCTGAATTTGCAGTTGGTGTTGGAAGTGAGGTTGATCATGTGGACTGTGTGCCCTCCGACTGGACAGTTGGCCCTAATTCTTGGCACTGTCCCCTTTGCTTCATGACTCTTTGGGAGTTCATTAGGTCCTATTTCTACCTCTCTGCTGACTGGAAAGAATCGGTTTCCATTCCTTTGAAGGCTGTCTGCTGTTTTGATTGCAAATCTCAGAAAGGAAGGACTGAGAATTTTCTGTGGTCTTGGAGGATTTCCGTCCTATAGCGGGTGTGACAATAGGCACACTTACCACTCCAGTCCCTCTGACTGTGGAACAGCTTCATATGGGAAATAATTTGCCTCTATGTTGCCTAACAGACCCAATGACTGGATAACTCTTGTCAATTAAAAATTAGTTCCTGTGCATGAGGCATCACTTCAGTTTTCTTCTCTGTTCATCCCCTTAGCCCTGTGTTTGGAAAGTGTTCCTACCTTTTTGTTTTAAAAAGAGGATAAATGTGTTGCTTTCCTTGGGCATCTTGCAAATAGTAAGCAGTCACTCATTTTCCCAAAATGGTAACTAATAAAGATAGCCTAGAGAAAGCAGAATAAAGTCATTTTAAATCTTCAATCTAGAACCAAATGTGAAATTTTGGGGTCTCTTAACAGTTATAGTGAACCTAAATGTCACACATAGCAAATAATAGGAGCGTAAAATTATACATCCAATAATCTAAGTTGATGCCATTTTCTTTGTAGTTCAGCTGATTGGTTTTTTACTCTTTTTCCCTAGGGTGGTTTTAACTGTAAAAAAAAAAACCTGGAACTTTCTGAATGATCCTTCTCAGCAGAAAAGAATTGACTCCCATCAACTACGATATATGTTTACTTTATTAAATTGATTCTTATTTATTAAATCTGTATAATACATTTCTGTAGATTTGTTTATGTATGTAGTTTCAGGAGCTGTGAAGAGAGTGGGTCAAGTCGCTGGCGGGCTGGGAGCAGTGGAGGTGAAAGGGAGCAGTGTCAGGTCAAGTTGTGCTGGAATCATCTTGGCTTTGCCTTGGAGCTGTTGGGCTGCATCTTCTCAGGAAAGAGTGAAGACACTGCATAGATGGGACTAGCATGGATCCTCACTTAAATCCAAGGCCCTTGTTACTTGCGTCTCGCCAGTGGTATGGTTTCCGGAATGCTGGGACCACTGTTCTTAAGGAGCTTCTGTCACTCACCTGCAATCTTTTCCATTGACAGTCTGTAACTTGGCTGCGTTCAGATCACGACAGTGAAGAAAGCCAATTCTAAAAATGCCAGGTTAAGCTGGAAATCATAGTTTGGTGTTCATGGGTCATTTTTGGGGAACCGGGGGAAAGAGTCTTGATCTGCTAGGGCCCAAACCAAGGGATTTTTTTTTTTCTGGCCCCATATGAGCCCCCTTTATACAATGGCTGAGTCATCTTGTTGCACTGTGTGAAGCTGGGAGAGGGTCCTGGCTACAACCCTGTGGGTCCCTCTATACACCGAACACCCTTGGAACTAGCCTTGTCTCCAAGGAGAAGAATCCGAGGACAGGAACAGGGATTTTGAGAACAGGCTTTCCAAAGGCCCATGGACCTAAATATTTCCTGTACTCTGCTCTGCCCAAAATGCTGCTGCTGAGACTTCCTCACATTAGCTAAGCATGTTTACATTATGATAAGTAAGTTATTTGGGAAGGGTAACCAGGAATTTATAAGCATGCATTAACTTAGCTTGTTTATTGGTTGAATACAGGGTCCTAGCAAAATGGAAATAAAAGGTACTTGTTGAGGGTGAGAGAGCTGTGGATCCACCCTGGGCTGGCCATTGTCATGGGCCTGGTGGCACAAGGCCCCTCACTTCTCAGAACTGATATCCCAGGTCTTTGAATGTTCATCTTTCCGAGGGAGAATGGCTGGGCTTTGGTATTTTAAAACAAATACAGGGAAACTCTTCCTCTGAACCATCAGGAAATAGAGTAATAGTTTCTTCATTTTATGGGCAACTAAGAGTTTACTTAGGCATCAAAGTGCTTCATAAACTTTATTTTGGGAGGATTTATCAATTAGCGTTTACTGAGCGTAATTTCACCTTATTTTCTTGATGACTCAGGATTTGTCCAAAAAACCCAATGTTTCAGTGTGGTTTAGATGAGATTCCTTCAGGATCTAATGAGGGCAGGCTGGGCCTTTTATCCGTCTTCTAAATGGAACCAGAATAATTTAGCATTCTATTCCTGTGCTGTTCTTTAATTTAGTCTTCTCCTGACCTGCCCGCTCCTCTGCAGTCTCTGGTCCTCCTCCCAGCAGCACGACTCCCATTTGCTGCCTCTCCTGTCCCCACTGGGTTTACTTTACATGTTCCCTTTTCTCTCCATAGCTTCTTGCCATAAACAGTTCGTTTCCTGGGTGAGAAAGATGGCAGGAAAGAATGCTGAATCCTGACATCTCTGTTGTGGCAATAAATGACAGTTATTCAGCTGATTATGGAAAATATTCCTTTTAACACTGATGTAGTACTAAGTTACATGTAGAAATATACATGTGTACTTTTGACACATGTCTCCAGATGCAATTTATTAATAGACAAATGGACAGAGCTGCACTAGACCTTGGAGACAATCTATCCAACGTCCTCTTTTCCAGCTGAGAGAACAGGTGGAGTTAGGAAGAACAGGACCTTGTCTATGCTTCTTTACTTTTTGTGTGACCTTTGGTAGATGTCATTCTGTTATGCCAAGGCGGCTCTGAAGGTCCGTCCTATTTCCCAGTCATCTTTGGGTCTCCTAGGGCCTTGCACAGTGCTGGCATACAGCATGCTGAGGAATGTTTATTGAAAATGTGAGTGTGGATTTCCCCTTTTGGTGGATAAGACTGAGGACCCTCCAGAGGCACTGGGAGTGCAATGGTATGTATACCTTCAAAATCCTTGACTGGTAGATAAACCGCCTTGTGGCCACTGTTCTTTTTGTAATTGCTTGAAACTTGTTTTCCCTTGAATTAGCTCATTCCAAAATATCGGAGCCTCTATTATAAAGAGCATCCTACAAGAGGCTGTGAGGGATACAAAGGTAAGAATTAGCCTTCCTCCCAGCTCCTCACCACCCCCTCAGAGTGTTTTATCTTTCTGGGCAGATAAACTGTTGATACCAATTGCTGTAACACATGAATGCCTACAACAGGGCCTCTGAATGTTTTGGCAATTGAAGATGGAGAGATCGTTGTGGACTTGGGTCGTTTGGGGATGGTTCATGGAGCTAATGAAACACCTATGTGCCAGGCACTGTACCAGGGGCCTTAAACCTTTATCTCCTTTGATCTTTGCTCTAGTCCTCCAAGGTAGGAAGTTTTCTTCTCATTTACATTTGAGAGAACTGAAACAGGAGGATATTAATTTCCCAAAGAGCCATAAGTGGCAGGGTTGGAATTTGTCTCGGACTCTGAGGCCTGTGTCCCTTCCGTTCTCTGCCCTACCTATTCTGGGTGCACTCAGAACTGCACTGCACACACACACACACACACACACACACGCACACGCACACACACACACACGTGCACATGCATACACACTGGCCTTCTGGAGGTCAGTTTTGAGCTCAGCCTTGGCGTATGATTTAGATTTGAATAGGTTGAGAAGAATGAGCAAGGGCCTTCCCAGAGTGGGGTTGGGGGGAATGTCATCGCACAGGCTTTCTATTTGCCACCTAATGTTTAATTGTATCCCACCTGGAAATTACAATCGCAATCCCGTTTGATTCTTTCTTATTAATTTGCATGGATATAAAAATATATAAATTAGTTGATGCAGTCCTTTCAGAGTCTGAAGGCAGATAGATAGTAATATAGGTGTAAGGCTTTCTTAGCCCCTAAATTGTGTATTCCAGTTGAAATGGTTTCTCTAGTTAAATGGCAAGAACACAGGAGGGTTTCTCCATGGACATGCTGTGTGACCTTGGGAGCATCACCTGAGTTATCAGTTTCGTTCTCTATGAAGCCCCTGAATCAGCTGACCTTGTAAGGTCACAGATGAGAGGCCATGTGATGCTGTGGAAGAACCTTTCAGTGTGGGCTCTGAAGATCTGCTTTCAACTGTGACTAGATTCCTAGGATGATAATGTGCATTATCTAGCTTATGGGGTTTTTGTATGGATGAAAAGTGATGACATGAAAAGCACTTAAATGTAAATGCTGGCATACTGTAAAACTCTTAGTCCCGTTACAAACACCCACCAGAGGCCTGCTATGTGTCCTTAGCACCTAGCGCTGTGCAGCATTTCCTCCCAAGTCCATGGACAAGGTATCCAAGTTATTTCATAGCAGTTTCTAATAGGATCTAGACATTTCAGAGCCTGCTTTTAAAATAGTGAGGCTAATGGTGTGTAAGGAATCCAAGTTATTTTTAACATCCCCGCTTTATGTTTAAGAAATAAACAGAAAATTATCCAACTCGGCAATTCAAAAATGTATTCTCTCTACTATCTGAGAATGCTTGAGCCAAACTGAATTTTTAACACTGTCAAGCCCAGGGAGGTGGCTTTGGGGCAGCCGGGAACCCCTGCCCCTTTACCTAGTGGGTTCTAGTCTGCCGAGAGAAAGGTTTGTGTGTGTACAAGTGGGAGTGAAGTAAGCTTTAAGTGGGGCTTTGACTCTGGCAGAGACAGACATGATCAGCTCTTGGTATTGTTGAGTTATCCATTCTCCCGTTGTCATTACACAGTTGCTGTCTTTTAGTTTCTCCTATACTTTGTGTTCTGGCCCCACTTGTCAACTAGTGTGCCTTGAACAACCTCAAGCAGGCTTCCTTGAAGGGAGGAGAAAAGTGAAATTCGAAGGAAAGGTGGCTATTTTGTTCTCGCCAAGGGGTAGAGGGAATGAGAAGAGGGAGATGGTTTCAGGAATATAAGGCAGAAAACAAACATGAGGGCAGAATTTTCCTGGAAACTTGGTCATGAGGACCGTTGTTCCCCTGCGTTTTTCTGGGTTGGTGTATAGATCTAAAGAGGAAAAGGGGAGGGCGTTGTCTTCTTGGAGGAAGGCATACTTTATAATCAGGCGGAACAATTCAAAGCAGCCTTTATAGTAGCTTCTAAGAACTTAATTCCAGAGCTCAGGGTCTGTGTCTAAATGATCTATTGCATGCAAAGAGAGCTCTGGAGTAAGCTGCTGGAGGCATTGACTGACTCTAGGCATTAAGGGAGATATTAAGGTGGCTGAGGCATAGTTTTTCCTTGCAAAAAGTGTACAGTCTACGTGGGAAACAGAATTCAGGAAGAGAACATATGAGGGGCTTCTTGAGGAACTTCCAGGGCACTATTCCCCTTAGCAGGAAGCTGGGTTGTCTCCACCTTGACATCTGCAGCCCATGCAGCAGCCCCAGGCAGGCGAGAGGAAGACCCTGGGCCAAAGCTAAGAGTGCTTGTGTGCAGGAAACCATGGAAACCCTGGAACAGCAACCCCGAGGCTGCTACTTTTATTTATTCCCAAATCACTGTTTTTACTTACTTTTGCTTATATTTCTTGTCTCCTAAGCCCAAACCCTCTTTAAAGTGTAAACAACAAAAAGGTGTGTTAGGTAATCTATTGACATAGTTCAAGATTCCAGCAACTAAGAGGAATGTGGTGATACGTTTCTCTCCACCTTTATCCCCAGTCAGGCATTTCCTTTCTCTGAAGGTGACGGATGGGATCTGGGATCTCATTTCTTGGGGATTATACACACACACACACACACACACACACACACACACACACACACACGTATATATGTATATCCTTATCTATATATAAAATATAGTATAATGTCTACTTTATATTTTATATGTAGATAAAATATGTCTCTTATCTATATAGATATCAGTTTGTTTGCAATTACATGTATATAATCTCTCTTCCCCTACCCTTTAAAAATATTTATTTCTCCCATGTTCCCCACAGCTTTATTGAGATGTAATTGACATTTAGCATTGTATAAGATTGAAGTGTACAATGTGGTGATTTGATACACGTGCTGAGAAATGATTACTACAGTAGGGTGAGTTAACACTTCCATCACCTCACATAATTACCATCTTTCTGTGGTGAGAGCATTTAGGATCTACTCTTACCAACTTTCAAGTATACACTACAGTATTGTTAACTATAGTCACCATGTTGTCTGTACATTAGATCCCCAGAACTTATTCATCTTATGACTGGAAGTTGGTACCCTTTGATCAACATCTCCCCATTTCCCCTACTCCCCAGCCCCTGGCAACCACCATTCTACTGTTTCTAGGAGTTTGGTATTTTTAGATTCCACATATGGTGATACCATATAGTATTTGTCTTTGTCTGAGCCTTCAGGGTCCATCCATTTTGTCAAAAATGGCAGGATTTCCTTCTTTTTCATGGCTAAGTAGTATTACATTGTAATAATAAACACACACACTACATGATCTTTATCCATGATCCCTTGGTGGATACTTAGGTTCTTTCCATGTCTTGGCTATTGTGAATAATGGTCAATGAACATGGGAGTGGAGATAATCTGTTCAAAATCCTGTTTTCATTTCCTGTGAATATATACCAGAAGTGGGATTGCTGGGTCATAAGATAGTTCTATTTTTAATCTTCTGAGGAACCTCCATACTATTTTCCATAGTGGCTATACCAGTTTACATTCCCCCCCCCCCAACAGTGCACAAGGATTTCTTTTTCTCCACATCCTTGCCAACACCTATCTCTTGTCTTTTTTATAATAGCTATGCTAACAGGTATGAGGTGATATCTCATTGTGGTTTTGACTTGTATTTCCCTGATGATTAGTTCCTTTTCATGTACTTGTTAGCCATCTGTATGTCATATTTGGAAACATGTCTGTTCAGGTTCTCCACATATTTCTAAATTGGATTATTATGTTTTTTGCTATTAAGTTGTATGTTTTCCTCATATAGTTTGGATATTAACCCCTTACTTGATAAATGGGTGGCAAATATTTTCTCCCATTCCATAGGTTTCCTTTTCATTTTGTTTCTTACGCAGAAACTTTTTAGTTTGACATAGTACCACTTATTTTTGTTTTTGTTGCTTGTGCTTTTGGTACATATCCAGAAAATAATGTTGCTAAGACCAATGTCGAGAAGCTTCTTCCCCATGGTTTCTTCTAGGAGTTTTATGGTTTCAGGTCTTATGTTTAGGTCTTTAATCCATTTTAAGTTAATTTTTATGAGTGGGTTATGATAGGGGTCCAGTTTCATTCATTTGTTACCAGTTTTCCTACCACCATTTATTGAAGAGACTATCCTTTTTCCATTGAGTAGTTTTGGCTCCCTTGTCAAATATTAGTTGACTGTATATGTGAGGGTTTATTTCTGGGCTCTTTATTCTGTGGGCTCTTTATTCTGTTCCATTGGTATATGTATCTATTTTTATGCCAGTACCAAACTATTTTGATTACTGTAGCTTTGTGATATACTTTGATATCAAGTATGTCATGCCCCCCAGCTTTGTTCTTCCTTTTCAAGATTGCTTTGGCTATTCAGTATCTTTTGTGGTTCCATCTAAATTTTAGGATTGTTGTTTCTGTGAAAAATGCCATTGGGGTTTTGATAGGGGTTGCAGTTAATCTGTAGATTGCTTTAGGTAGTTAAGGACTTTTAACACTTTAACAATATTTTTCCAATCCAAGGACACAGGATATCTTTCCATTTATTCATTGTCTTCAGTTTCTTTCATCAGTGTCTTAGTGTTCAGTGTACAGAACTTTCACCTTCTTGGTCAAATTTATTCCTAAGTATTGTTTCTGATGGTATTGCAAATGGGGCTGTTAATTTCTCTTTCAGGTAGTCCATTGTTAGTGTATAGAAACAATTGATTTCTGTTTCCTGATTTTGTATCCTCCAAGTTTATTGAATTAGTTTATTAGTTCTAACAGTTTCTGGTGGAGTTTTTAGGGTTTTCTATATATAAGATCATGACATCTGCAAACTCAGACAATTTAACTTCTTCCTTTACAATTTCGATAACTTTTTTTTTTTTCTGGCTAGGATTTACAGAACTATGTTGAATAGGAGTGGTGAGAGTGGGCACCCTTGTCTTATTCCTAATCTTAGAGAGGAAAAGATTCCAACTTTTCACCATTGAGTACGAGGTTAGCTATGCATTTGCCAATATATGGCCTTCATTATGTTGAGGTGTGTTCCCTTTATACCCAGTCAGTTAAGAGTTTTCATCATGAAAGGTTGTATTTTTGTCAAGCGCTTTTTCTGCATCTATTGATGATTTTTTTTTTTTTTTTTGGCGGTACACGGGCCTCTCACTGTTGTGGCCTCTCCTGTTGCGGAGCACAGGCTCCGGATACACAGGCTCAGCGGCCATGGCTCACGGGCCTAGCCACTCCGTGGCATGTGGTATCTTTGCGGACCGGGGCACAAACCCGTGTCCCCTGCATCGGCAGGTGGACTCTCAACCACCGCGCCACCAGGGAAGCCCTGAGAGGTTTTTTGATTACTACTTTAAGCTCCTTAGTTAGTGGTCTGTTCAAAATTCCTATTTCTTCATGATTCAGTGTTGGTAATTTATATGTTTCTAGGAATTTATTCTAGGTTATCCAGTTTGTTGGTGTGTAATAAAAATCCTTTGTATTTCCATGGCATCAGTTGTAATGTCTCCTTTCGTTTCTAATTTTTTTTTCTCTTTTTTTCTTAGTCTAGTTAAAGGTTTGCCAATTTTGTTTATCTTTTTTAAAAAGCTGCTCTTAGTTTCACTGATTTTTTTCTATTTCATTTTATTTCTGCTCTCATCTTTTCTTCTGCTAACTCTGGGCTTAGTTGTTCCTTTTCTAGTTCCTTGGGGTATAAGGTGAGGTTGTTCTTTTGAGACCTTTCTTTTTTCTTAATGTAGCTGTTTATTGCTATAAACTTCCTTCTTAGAATGGCTTTTGCTTCAGCTCATTAGATTTGGTATTTTCCTATTTTCATTTGTTTCAAGACATTGTTTGATTTCCCTTTTGATATCTTCTTTCATCCATTGGTTGTTCAGGAGTGTGTTGTTTATTTTCCACGTTTGTTAATTTTCCCATTTTCCTACTTTTATTTCTAGTTATATACCATTGTGTTTGAAAAATACACTTGGTATGATTTCAGTCTTCTTAAGTTTGCTAAGACTTGTTTTGTGGCAAGCATATGATCTGTCCTGGAGAATTTTCCATTTTTTCTTGGGAAGAATATGTATTCTGCTGCTGTTGGAATATTCCCTCTATGTCTTTTAGGTCCATTTGGTTTAAAGTATAATTCAAGTCCAACATTTCCTTACAGATTTTCTGTCCTGATGATCTATACATTATTGAACATAGGTGTTAAAGTTTCTTATTGTCTTTTTCTTCCTTCACATCTGTTAGTATTTAATATATTTAGGTGCTCTGATGTTGAGTGCATATATGTTTATGATATATCTTTTTTTGATGAATTGATTCTTTTATCATTATGTAATGACCAGCTCTATCTCCTGTTACAGCTTTTGAGTTAGTCTGTTTTGTCTGATATAAGTATAGCTACCCCTGTTCTTTTGGTTTCCACTTGCAGGAATATCTTTTTCCACCCCGTCACTTTGAGTGTATGTGTGTGCATAAAGCTAAGTGAGTCTCTTATAGGCAGCATATATTTAGATCTTTTAAATCCATCCAGGCACTCAGTGCCTTTATATTGGAGAATTTAATCCATTTACATTTAGAGTAATATTGATAAGGATTTGCTAATGCTGTTTTGTTTTTTGGGGTTTTTTTTGGCCGCTTTTTAATTCCTTTGTTCCTTTCTTGCTGCCTTCCTTTTTGAATTGATGATTTTTCATAGTTGGTATGCTTTGATTCCCTTCTCTTTACCTTTTTGTGTATCTACTGTAGGTTTTTGCTTTGTGGTTATCGTGAGGCTTATATAAGCATCTTATTGATATAACAGTCTATTTTGTGTTGATAACTTAACTTCGACTGCATACAAAGACTCTACCCTTTTACTCTGTTTGTTTTAATGTCACAGTTTACCTCTTTATGTTGTGTGTAACGAACATCATTAGCAAATGCAGCTATCATTATTATTATTCTTTTTTTGGCTGCGTTGGGTCTTCGTTGCTGCACGTGGGCTTTTTCTAGTTGCAGCGAGTGGGGGCTACTCTTCATTGTGGTGCGTGGGTTTCTCATTGCGGTGGCTTCTCTTGTTGTGGAGCATGGGCTCTAGGCGCGCGGGCTTCAGTAGTTGTGGCACATGGGCTTAGTTGCTCCGTGGCATGTGGGATCTTCCCAGACCAGGGCTCGAACGTGTGTCCCCTGTATTGGCAGGCAGATTCTTAACCACCACCAGGGAAGTCCTGCTATTGTTATTTTTAATACTTCTGTTCTTTTAGTAGAGTTAAGTGGTCAACACAGTACCTAATTACTGTATTAGAGTATTCTGAATTTGACTATACTTACCTTTACCAGTGTGTGGTATAGTTTCATATGTTTTTATGTTACTAATCAGTGTCTTTTCATTTCTGCTTGAATAACTCCTTTCAGCATTTCTTGTAAGGCAGGTCTAGTGATGAACTCTCTGTTTCTCTTTTGTCTGGGAACATCTTTATCTTTCCTTCACTTCTGAGGGAAAGCTTGCCAGGCAAAGTGTTTTTGGTTGGCAGTTTCTCTTTTGAGCACTTTGTAGTATCTCACTCTTTCCTGGCCTTTAAGGTTTCTGCTGAGAAATCTTCTGATACCCTTTTGGGAATTCCCTTGTAAGTTATAAGCTTCTTTTCTCTGGCTATTTTTTTTTTTTAAGAAGATGTTGGGGGTAGGAGTTTATTAATTAATTAATTATTGCTGTGTTGGGTCTTCGTTTCTGTGCGAGGGCTTTCTCTAGTTGTGGCAGCCGGGGGCCACTCTTGATCACGGTGCGTGGGCCTCTCCCTATCGCGGCCTCTCTTGTCGCGGAGCACAGGCTCCAGACATGCAGGCTCAGTAGTTGTGGCTCATGGACCTAGTTGCTCTGCGGCATGTGGGATCCTCCCAGACCAGGGCTTGAACCCGTGTCCCCTGCATTAGCAGGCAAATTCTCAACCACTGTGCCACCAGGGAAGCCCATCTGGTTATTTTTAAGATTCTCTCTTTGTCTTTGATTTTTGACATTTTTATTATAATATGTCTTGGAGGAGATCTTTTTGAGTTGAATTTGTTTGGGAATGTATGTGGTTCACGAACTTGGGTGGCCAGATCTCTTTCCAGATTTGGGGAAGTTCTCAGCCACTTTTTCCTTTAAATTAGCTTTCTGCCTCCTCTCCCTCTCTTCTCCTGGGACTCCAGTATTTCCCAGGATGCTTCTCTGATGGCATCCAATAGTTCATGTAAGCTTCCTTCACTCTTCTTCATTTTTATTTCTTCTCCTCTGATTGGATAATTTCCAAGGTCTTTTCTTCTACTTTTACAGATTGTTTATTTTTTTGCTTGATCCATTCAGCTGTTTATGCTCTTAATTGCATGTATCATTTCATTCTGTTCTGCAGTTCCAGAATTTGTTTGGTTCTTCTTTATGTTTTCTATCTTTGTTAAACTTCTCATTTTCATGTCCTGTTTTCCTAATATCATGGAATTGTCTTTCTTGTATCTTGTTGTCTTGTAGCTCGTTGAGCTTCCTTGAAATAGCTATTTTGAATTCTTTATCAGGTAAACTGCAGATTCATGTCTTTGGGGTTGGTTACTGGAAGGTTATTGTGATCCTTTGGTGTTATGTTTCCTTGATTTTTCATGTTCCTTGAGGTCTTAAGTTGCTGTCTTCACATTTGAGGTGGTAGTTACCTCCTTCAGTCTTTTTTTTTTTTTTTGCGGTACGCGGGCCTCTCACCGCTGTGGCCTCTCCCGTTGCGGAGCACAGGCTCCGGACGCACAGGCCCAGCAGCCATGGCTCACCGGCCCAGCCGCTCCGCGGCATGTGGGATCCTCCCGGAACGGGGCACAAACCCGTGTCCCCTGCGTCGGCAGGCGGACTCTCAACCACTGTGCCACCAGGGAAGCCCCCTCCTTCAGTCTTTACTGACTTCTGGAGACAAACACCTTCTGTCAGCCCTGCTAGGGATTTTGGGGCTCTCAGAGCTATGGAGACACGTGCTGCACATTTCTTCCTCCCTCTTGTGGCAGAATTCTTAAGCTTATACGCCTTCTTATATCCTGCAATGTTCCAGGACAGGTGCTGACAGCCTCCTTTCTGCTTCCCAGGGGTGGTGCTAGCGCTCAGGTTTGTGGTCTGGCCCTGGCCTGCAGACTTGCTGGGTTTGAGTGGGCTGACTAGCCATCTACTAAAGCTTGCTTGCACTGCCGTCAGGAGTGTGCAAGGGGAGCTGACCACGGGGTTGGGGTGTGCATGGCTGGGGAGTTTGGAGTGCTGGGGCTGCCTGTGTGCCAGTTGGCGAGATCCATGGGCAAGGTGTCCCCAGCAGCTTGTGGGCAGGCTTCTCAGTGGAGTCTGCAGCCTGGTTAGTAGGATCTGTGTCCCTTTAACGCCCTCTGAGAGTCCTGTCTGCTGCTCTGCTAGTCTCTTCCTGCCTCCTAGACGTAGTACTCTGAATGGGGCGGGAGAGAAATGAACCTCTTTGGAATCGTCCCACGCAGCGGGGGAAGCTGGATGCTGCTGCACGTGCTCTCGCCCCCCATCTCATGGGAGAAGTCATTGCTGGGACTGTCTCTCTTGGCACTGAGCTGTGCTGCCTTGGGGGAGAGGGTGATGTGAGTAAAGTCACACCGGTCCTCTTACCTCTCCAAAGTGTCCAAATGCAGGTTTGTTGTTGTTGTTCCAGCGGTATGCTAGAACGTCTCCGCTGGACTTCTGGATTTCCTTGAATGCTCTCACCTGCATGTGATTCTGCAGTGTTCTCCAGCGGTGGCTAGAGCCAGTTCATGGGCCACTTCAGAGTCTACAGCTGGGACCGAGGTCTGTAGGCTTATTCCCTGACACCTGGGTGGGTGACGCCTCTCCCAGGTCCCTTGGCATATGGTGCTGGACCCCGCAGCTCCCACAAGGCATTTTTGTCTGTGGATGGATGGATGCCAGATTGTTGTTGGGATGGGGGCGGGGGGTATAGGAGCAGAGGATATCTTATTCGTCTGGCTTGCCGATGTCACTCCTCTCCCTTCATCTTCATTCCCCATCTTCTCTTGTATGTTTGGCAGCTCAAGACACTGTAATATACTTGCCTTTTT
This sequence comes from Monodon monoceros, assembly GCF_005190385.1. Taxonomy (NCBI): domain Eukaryota; kingdom Metazoa; phylum Chordata; class Mammalia; order Artiodactyla; family Monodontidae; genus Monodon; species Monodon monoceros. The sequence goes on from NW_021700178.1 coordinate 397,804, forward strand.
CCCCTTAACAATGTATCTTGAAGATTCTTGCGTTGTTGTTGTTAAAAAAAATTTTTTTTTATGGCTCCGTGGCAGTGGATCTCAAACCTGATGGGGACAGACTCATCTGGAGAGCTAATAGTAAATGCAGGAGCCTGGGCTCCTGGAGTCATGCAGGGCCTCGCCCTTTCCTGCTGACCACGTTCCCCAGGTAATTCTGAAAAGGCCAGAGGGGGAGAAGCACTGCTCTGTGCTGTGAAAAATCAGGCGGTTGCCAATTTCTGGAAACCCTGAAAGGGTATCGGAGCTGGGCTTCAACACACCAGGGCCGTCGTGGGGAGGGATGGAGTGATTTATGTGTTTATGCAGCTACCCCTGGCTCTAGGTTCTGAGGAGCAGTGCAGGTTGTGCATTCCTTGGCAGTTTCTACAGTTGTTTGCACCTGCCTTCTGGGTTCCATTGCCGAGGTCCACAGCATATGAACGTTGAGTCTCTTCTACGTCTCTTTCCACCTCTCCTTCCCTTTCCCTTTCTTTCAGCCTCCCTTTCTCAGTTGTGCCGAAGGGATGCCACTCTCCTTCCCCCACTGCCAAACACTCCTGGAACGCTTATTCCCAGGGCAGTGGTTGGTGGGAATTGTTGTAATCCCCCGAACGGTTCTTTTGTGTGACTGTAGAAAGTAGCAATAGGAATGAATGAGTATTTAAAAAGTAAGTGAAGCTTGGGAAATGTGATTAAATGCAGTGGTATCAGGGGATTTACTGAAGCCGAGCATTTTTTTACATCCTTTTGAGTAACTATTCCAGGTTAACAGCTGGGTGTGATCAGAGCAGGTTGCTGTTCCTTGCACTGCTTTGTCCATCTCTGAGGGCCTCCTGCCTCGTGCAGACGTGGGGAGCCCTCTGGAGCGTGGGGCAGGCCTGGTGTGGGATGTGAGGGAGGGATGGTGCTTTTCAGTTATCACTGAGTGTTGGACAGGATCTTAGAAGTCATCTTGATCTTTGAAGTTTTAGTTTCACTAACGGGAACCTCCTCTCTAATACCTGATAAGCAAGTATTTACATTTCTGAAAAGGCAAATGATGAAAATCGCAGACCACGGGCCGGACTTCGCTCTCCCTTCCGAATTTCGTAATGGGTTATTATAGAGGATTCTGACACATAAGCTTGCCATTGTTTCCTCACACATACCTGGAGATGATGACTGGTGCTGTTGCAGGTTCTTTCAATACTTTGGACTAGAAATGAGACTCTAACGTTAGTGTCACGCAGAGCAGTGAGCATTCTCCTGACCTCCTTTTTGATCTTGGTCTGTAGTATCTTCTTTGTGCTTAGTTTTACCTTTGTCCAATTGAGCAGAGCCCCCAAATAGAGAAAATAGAGAATAAAGAAAGAAGATTGGGCTTGTCTTGGGTTTGATGTGTCTCCTTATGCCTGGGATATCGTGGTGCATTTTGGAGTGCTTTTAAGGGGGCATGAATAAGGAATGACTTGAAACTCACTCCTCCTTGCTGAGGTTTTTGCTTTTTCAGGAAGAAAACAATTAAATCCTGGATTAATTCTGTCCTCAGCAGCATAGGCTGGTCTTGGAGAGTCTTCTTCAAGGCTCGTTAAAAAATAACTATGACCGCGGGTCTCTATAAATTCGTAGAAAACACCACCCTTAATTGATTTAGGTTAAGACTTTTAAATACATCTGAGTGACTGGTTGCAATTGTGGGTATATCCACGGTGCTGTGAGAAAGATGTGAAGGAAGAAAATGTTAATGATTTTAAGGGATTAAAAGGTGTTTATAGAATTTACTTGCCCTTCAAGTTTTAGCTGAGGTACTTAAAGTTCCTGAGTTTCACACCCCCCACTTAACTCCTTTTAAACATAAATTAATGCCTATTTCTTCTTGCCCTTTGCTCTATGACAGCTCTCATAATCTGTTACTGAGCAAATCTGAGCAGGCAGCCCTAGTCCCAAGAAGAGAGATGGTGAAGAAGGGGGAGATGGGGCAGAGATAAGCATCTTACTGGGTACAGTGACGTGAGCATTAATGCTCATTTTCTTCCCCAGCCTACAGCAGACTGCTATTAGCCAGGCTTGTTAGTCCTAGGAAGAGCATTATCAATTATTAGCATTATTAATTGACATTGAACCATTATGATGTGAATCATATCACAGAACCTGACATATATATTAATCTTATACTCAGTCCTTTCAACTGTGGAAGGAGGGGAGTTTCTGTTATCTCTATTTAACATCACAGAGAATTGAGGCCAGAGAGGTTTAGTAACTTGGATAAGGTCACACAGCTAGGAAGTAGCAGAAGCAGGATTTGAGCCTCGGATACATAGTCACTACATTCTTTTCCCCCAAGCATGTTCTGATGTTCACTGTTCTTACATTTCTGGAGGATTCTTGAAGGACAGCAGTGGACACTCTTTCAAAGCAGAAAGTGGATGGTGGTTTCAGGGATAGTTTTCTGTCCTTGATTTTGTGGGATAATATCGAGTCCTTGATTTTGTTCTTAAAGTGGAGAGGAGGTATTGGCCTGCTAGGGGAGGGGAGAAAACAGGAAATGTGTTGTTTGCCAGTGCCCACTGTGGACGCAGAAGCCCCTTTCAATAAAGGATTTTGCAAATTATTATTTGTTGGGGAAAATGGTGCTGGTGGGGAAAACTGCAGGTACAGAAGCTAAAAATGTTGTCTTCACAAAAAGTTCAGGCACAGATCTGATTGTGGACTGTGGTTGGTTTGGTATTCAGCCTGCTGAATAATTAGAGTGATTCATAGTTCATGCAGAGAGTGTGTTTGGAAGTCCAGCATTGCTACAAATGATAGAGGGGAGGTGGTTTTCCCCTGCTGTTTTGAAACTTGTGAAATGTCACATTATCACCTCCTGTCATGGTGACAAATAGGTTTCTGCACTGATCTCAGTATCCAGCTAAATGCTTTGAAATTGCCTGTTGCTCCATGGGTTTTGGAGCTACAAATGCTTTTAAAGCAGTGCTCAGCCTACCTTTCTATCAAAGAATAGTAATAATTATGATGACGGTTTAGCAGTCAAAGCACTGTGCTGAGTGCCATGGCAGTATTTCAATGCTTAGGGCCAGTGTCAGAAAGGAGGCTTATTTGGTGGGCGTTTACAGGAGGTGGCAGGTGGGCTGGGGGCTCAGCACCTTTTACTTTTCCATTGACACTGATTTTGCATGTGGTTTGAGACCATTTCCCATAGGGCTTTGGCTGCCAGCCTTATAGTCCTACTGACATATGCAAAGATTCATGGTGCAAGTTGTGCATGAATGGAGCGAAATGTCTCTTGTAGCTAAAGCCTGGGTGTGATAGGCAGGGAGTTGGAGGGTTGGAGCTTGAAAAATACTGCTTTTTCAACATTAATATATTGTGATCAATTATGAGGACTCTCTCAGGTAATTTCTTTCCAGTAATAGTTAATAGAGCAAAATTTTTTTTTTTCTGGCTGCATGTGTTTACGTGTATCTTGATTCCATGTCATTCCTTTATCAGTATACTCAGGTATTTTAGGATGTTCTCTTGAGAGGGTGTGGGTGGGACAGTGTTAGGACCAGGAGCTAGAAATTGCTCTATCTCTGCACATGCCTGTGAGAGTCTTTCTCAGGCTGTGAACCTCACCTGGCATTGATGTATCCCTGGAGGAAAATAGTTCAAGCACTGCTCCAAAAAAGTAGTGTTCAGTCCTGTCTATCTCACTCTGCAGCTTAGTAATCGGTTGTAAATCGTCACATATGACAGTGGTGGGAGGAAGCAGGATGTGAGGGGAGAAGGAGGAAAGCAAGCATCGTTTGCTTTCTCCGCTAGGGTCGTCCGTGAGGCTACGGGGTGGGAAGTAGGGAAAGGCAGAGGGAGCGGGTGGGAGGAGTCACTGGGGTTGAGGCCTCCAGAGTGAAGCACCAGGCCTTGCCCAGCACAGCATGGGGGTTATAAGGAAAAAGTGTTGGCCCCCAATCTTACAGTTTAGACGGACAGATCAGATGAACGTGTCAAGCAGCTGGTGATAAGTTGATGCTAAGTTATTATTGAGCCGTGAATCAGTGTTGACCTGAAGGCACAGGGTCGAAGGCTCGCTGCTCCATCGACAGGCTGGGGGTTTAAAGGGTTTGGGTCTGTAGCTCGGGGCATATGGGTTTGGGATTATGTGGGGTGGGGTGTATGAGAGTAGTTTCACCTGCTTCCGTGAAGCGGGAGAAGTGCCTCCTGGACATGTCTGGAGGTCGTTTGCGCAGAAGTCTAGTAGTGGAGTGACAGAATTACCCATCAGCCCACTTGAATTTTCAGGAATTTGTGCTGAAAACGAGGACGGGTGATGGAAGACAGAAGACCTTAGAAGTACTATTTCAGGTGGGCTCTCACGTGGTGCTGTGTATCCATGGCATCTGTGCATGTGGTGAGCTCCACGGCAGGGCCCTGGGAGGTTAGGGGTCACAGAGGATGCTGTCTGAGAGGGTTTCACTGAGGTTTCTTGAGCTGGCAATAGCCCCTCAGCAACCCTCACTGAGGGCTGACCTGTAACTGACTTTCAGAAGCACTTTCCTCTTGTGGGAATTTATGTAGAACCATATGTATTGTTGACTCAACCAAAGATATTGTTGGTTCTGGAAAATTACTTATCACTGGGCATGTTCAGAGGAACCTAGAAAGAAACTTAAAAGATGAAAGTGAAGATTTCACACCATGACTTAGAATCTGTAATGTTGGAGCTAGGGAGAACCTTAAGTTATCTCACCCGATCTCCTCCTCTTACAAATGACAGCACTATAGCTGGAGGAGGTCAGATGACTTGCCCAAGGTCACAGAGAAGGTTAAAGGGCAGAGCTGAGACTACACTCAAGGCTCACTGGTGGATCGGTGCTGTGGTCTTCCTCTTTATTGTGGGGTCCTGCATTCTTGTTTCTACTTTCGTCACTTGGAGTCAGGGGACAATGAGAAAATGCTCAGGCTCCTCTGGGGACACTAAAGGGAGGAGGCCAGCACTGCATCACAGGGTGGCGGAGCAGGCAAACCAAATTAGCATGACTGGGTAGGCTGGAGCCAGTGGGAAGCTGGGAGAGGATGAGCCTGGGAATAATTGTGTGCGTTCCAACCAGTTTTTAATTGTGGTCTGGTGATTTCCTGTGGGGCAGTGTGGTAAGCAGGACACTATTCCCCAGGCTGAGTAGCTGGGTGTCTTTCAGAAAAGGACCTAACCGGCCAGTTAATATCAACACATTCATTGGTTGACCATACCGCCATTTAACAGTGACTTAAGGAATAGTTGTATCTTTTTAGGGGTTATTAAAAAGTAATCTTTGTTTTCTTATAATCTTAAGTAAGCTTTTTATAGAAATATATGCTTTTTCTGTCTACTTAGTGTGTGTGTCACAGGCAGGCGCAGGGGGCCTGACTATTGCCTCTGATCCTTGGTGTTGGGGATAACACACTCCCAGCACGTCTGTTACCCAGGGGGGAACAGGCCAGTTCTTTCCCCAGTGTTGGATGTTTGGCAGCAGCATTTTAACCATCACCCAGAGTCTGCTAGTTGATGGGTGCATCTTAGAGGGACGGTGCCTAAATCTCCTTATAACCCCCTGTAAAGCTTGGCCCTGAACAATTTCGCCTGATTTCTTCCTCTGCTGTGAAGATGAGAACTGGATTCCATTCAGTATGACCATGGTCTCTCCTCCTGTAGCCTGACTTTTACTTTAGTATCAGGACTCCCTTTCAGGTCTGAGTTTCAATGCCGTCCGTTCTGTGATTCAATGCAATGAATGATTAATACTGGCCAGCATAGCGCTTTGATGTTTGTAAAGTGCCATGACCTACATCATTTCATTTGATTCTCACAAAAAACGCTGTGACCTGAGCAGAACATGCTTCTCATCCAGCACTTACAAGAACTGAAGGTTGGGGGAAGAGGTTTGCCCCACGCTCCACAGCTGGAACATGACAGGCCTGGGGCCTGAGCCCAGGGCTCCTGATTGCTGGGCAGAGTTCCTCCTGCCATGTAACCGTTCCGCTTGGGGTAGATGACACCTGGCGTTCCAAACAGAGAGGGAGGGCTGCGGAGTCCGCCAGCAGCAGATGGACTGGGGCAGAGGGACAGGTGTGGAGGAGCCTCTACTCAGGGTCCTAGGGCCCCAGGGCAGCTACAGTCAAGCCTCACAGAGATGAGTTCCTTCAGGATTCCTGAAACGTTTGATATTAGCAAGCACATCACAGTGACTTTATACAACTAGTCTTTTGCAAACTTGAGCAGATGAGAAATGTCCAGAGAGGGGTAGGTGGCATCCTGTATAGAGGGTTTTGTTGGTTCATCTGTACCACTCTTTGGGCCGGCTTAGAGTTTTTCTCCGGTAGGGCGGGAGGGGTGACACACTCTGTGTGCTTCCCTATGACAGGTAAGCCCTATAAGTTGTTCGTGATTTTTAAAAATCCGCTGAGGGTGCTTTTTGTTTCCTGATTTGTGTCAGTGCCCATCAGTTCAGGTGAGGTAGATACCTCTGGTTCTCATCTGCTTGTCTCCTTCTGAAGGAGCCTTTGCCAATGCCCAGTAAGACCTTCTGTAGCAGCCACGAAAATGAACTGTGTATGTGCACTTATCAGGGTAACTTCCAGAAGGTACGGAGGTTGTCCAGACTCTCCTCTGGAAGCCTAAGGATGTTCTCAGGCATGAGCCATCTCTGTTGACGATCATCCATCAAATTCTGCGAGGCACCTGGGGAATTTTCCCCTCCTCCAGGAAGACTTAATTACAAGTCCAGGGGCCTTCTGCTGGCTAATCGTTAACCAGCAGAGCTCTTTGCTTCGTTGAATAAGTTCTTGAAAAAGTCACAGGAGAGTTGTTCTGTTGTTGTTTTTTTTTAAGATGGGGCTGATGTATTTTTAATTGTACTTCCAGCATGAACCAGCATTTTAAATCAGATCACTGGGTAGCTGACAGCTGATTCCGGCCCAGCCTCTGGGCAGCCTGCCTGGCCCTCAGCCCTGCTGGGGTTGCATCTGCATTTCTGTTTTTGAGGAGCTGCTCTGGACATGCTGAGTGTTCAGGTGGTCTGGTGAGCTCTGTGCTGCTCATCTCCTGGGAGCTACCTGGGAGGGGTTTGCAGGAGGGTGGCAGGCGGGAGGGGGTCATTGAAGAAAATTGGTTAGGTTTGGTTTCTGTTCTTCTGCTGAAAGAAGGGTATCATGTTCATTTTAGAAAAATCAGAAAAGCCAGGAGACAAAATAAAGCCTCTCCTCTGACCTTTCTTGTTGGGCAGAGGTTCCTGTAGTATTAGCCCTGTTTTTTGCCCCTTAGAGGTGGAAGGTAGAGAATATTAGGTTGTACTTCAGCACTTTCTAAAGAGCACAGATTTGGGAGACAGGCTGTTGCATGGGTTTGAATCCCAGCTCCATTTCTTACCAGTGACCCTGGGCAACTTACTCCACCTCTTCAAGCTTCGGTTTCCTCATCTGCGAAATGGAGATGATACCTTCTAGGGCTACGAGAATTAAAGGAGTTACTATGTGGAAGGCACTAGGAAACAGGACCAGACACATGGTAAGCTCTTGGAGTGTAGCTGTTATTATTACAGCTCCAGTATTAACTTGCTCATGGATCATTTGTCTGCTCGCCCTCAAGTCGAATGGAGGATAACAGCACCAGTGATTTGAGCTTTCTGCTTTATCGGAGTTTGATATTTCCGGTTCCCTTTCATATTCAGGCATGGAGCATTTATGGTCTCTTTGTTACAGTGGTTGTGCATGACAAGAGACTTAACATAGGCAGAATCTTGCCCATGATAGAGTTCCCTGGAGGGAAGGGGATGCCCTGAGTTTGTGGGGTGACTGCTGTTATGGGTTTGTGACTATGGGGTTTCAAGCATCAGTTGCAGCCTCCCATCCCCCGGTCCCCACTCAACAGCCTTCACCTCCACCCGCACAGGGCAAGACCTGGGTGTTTCCTTCAACATGGCTGACTGTTCCCTGCCACGTGATCTCACCTGAGCTGAACATGACATCCCCGGCAGTAGTGGGGAGGCTAAGGCTGTGCGGCAGTGACTCATCCCTGAGATTTAGCAAGTTGTTTTTAGGCCTTGGGTGGAGGGGCCTAAAAACGACGTGCTATGGAGGCGATTCTCTGCAGGTTTTGTCAGTAAAAAACCTGCTTTTCCAGTGGACTACAGGCTGATTTGGTGCTTTCATCGGACTTTACACCAGGGCAATTTCCACTGGTGCCTGCCCTCTCACGGGGCCACTTCCTGCTGTGATGTTCTTTCATTTTATCTTCACAGTCCTTCTCTGAGGTAAACAGCTTGGTTCTCCATTTCACAGATATGGAAATTGAGGTCCAGAGGGGCTGAGGGACTTAGGAAGTGTTAAGTGATCTCAGATTATTAGGTGCTGGCAGGTGGCCTTCTCTCTGGGGTGTTTGGCCTTTGTACCTGGGCAGGGAGTTGAACTGCTCCCAAGCTGATTAAGTCACAGGGAGTGTGAGAGTCTTCCTGCTTTGAAAGGAGTAAGAGATTTCCTGTCAGCCTGCACCTACACACTGCGTGCTCTCTCTCCCTCTCTCTCTCTCTCTCTCTCTCTCCCTCTCTCTCTCTCTCTCTCTCTCTCTCTCACACACACACACACACACACACACACACACACACATCTCCTCCTACCTGGACAAATATAGTGGCCACCTTGCTGCAGTCTTTGCTACTCTTATCTCTGTAAGATTCCTTTTCCTAAAGTTCAGCTTTTTGTGTGAATCCCAAGGTAACAGCATCCTGTCTGTCTGCCTGCTTGGAGGTTCACATGCAGAATCCACCAGCTGTCCTCAGGTTACCTGGTCTACCTCGCAATCCTCATTCCTCTGTTTGTCCCCGGTCCCCCTTCAAAGCTACTCTGTCATGTCCTTCCTTATTCATTTGTTCCCACCATCTTGCCTTTTTTCATTCTGTTTCTTAGACTTCTGGAAACTTTCTTCCCCCTTCCTCTTTGCCAAGCCAATGATAGTGTATTTAGTCTGGGTTCTCCAGAGAAACAGAATCACAGAATCAGTAGAGGATGTGTGTGTGTGTGTGTGTGTGTGTGTGTGTGTGTGTGTGTGTGCGTGTGCGCGTGTGTGTGTGTAATAGGCTTATGTGATTAGGGAGGCTGAGTAGTCCCATGATCTGCTGGGTCCTGGAGACCCAGGAGAGCTGATGGGCAGTTCCAGTCTCAGTACAAAGGCCTGAGAACCAGGAGAGCCAATGGTGTATGTTCCAGTCCAAAAGCCAGCAGACTTGGGACCTGGGAAGAGCTGATGCTTCGATTTGAGTCTGAAGGCAATGAAGAGCAGATGTCGCAGCGCATAGACAGTCAGGCAGAAGAAATTCGCTCCCCTGGCCTTTTTGTTCTATTCGGGCCTTCAACTGCTTGGATGAAGCCCACCTACATTAGGGAGGACAGTCTGCTCAGTTCACCAATTCAAATGGTAATCTCATCCACAAACACCCTCACAGACCACCAGAATAACGTTTGACCACCTATCTGGGCACTACGTGGCCTAGTCAAGTTGGCACATAGAATGAACTATCACATGTAGTGATCCCTGAAGCCTCATTTAAAGCCCACCTGCTCCACAACATTTTTCCTGGCTATATGAGCTGACGCTCGACTCAGCCTAGCTGGATTCCTCTTACTCTTGTTGGCTCCACCAGAGCTCAGAATGAATGGCACCCACCCCTCCATTGTTCTTTAATTATTTTTTTCTGAGTATCTCTTGCCTTCTCCACCATGCGTGAAGGACAGATACCTAAAGTTCTACCACTTTTGTCTCCCCTATGGGGTAGAGTGCTGGATCTGTGCCAGTTGCTCAATCAAATGCTTGTTTCCCAATGGATGAAATGAAGGATACCGAATTTGCCTCCTGGGATTACAGACCACCACGATGGGTTTGGAGAACTTGGAATCTTTCTTCCTACAGGCAGCCAGAGAAGGGGTAGCCAGGGTGTGCTATACCGTAGGTATCCAGATGTTGAGATGCTTGAAATTTTCATAATGTGCTTTTGGATTGTTGTAGATTCCATGGCATGGTGGGGAAAACAGTAGGCTCCAACCAGCTACGTGATCTCCAGCAACTTGCACTTTGCCCCATTTCCCATCTGTTGGCTGGAGATGGGTTGGTCTTGCCCTTCCAGCCTCTTGGGTCTTGTGAGGATGGAATAAGGTTATAATGATGATGACAGCTAACTTTATTTTTACATATGACAAGCACTGTTCTTAAAAACACTTTTCACATGGAAACTCATTTAATTTCATAGCCCTATGAAGTGTATATGTTCCCATCTTTGCGACCAAGGTCTAGAAAGATTTAATAACTTGGTCAAGGTTACAGAGCCAGAGAGTGCCAGGGCTGAGATTATAACCAGGAAGGCTGGTTGCACAGCACTCTCTTACCCACTGTGGCATGCCATAAGATTGTGTGGAAGGGCATCGGAAGGAAGCTTGAGAGCCCTGTGGCTGTTCTGAGACTCATTTGAGCAGGTCCTGGCAATGACGAGTGTGTGACTGCTGTGTGCCGGGGAGTTTGCCAGGCCTGGTCCGCGTATGATTTGAGGGCAGGAATGTGTGCAGCAGCTCTCATCAAGGCCGTTGGTCACCAGAATGACATGTTGGATTCGCTACAGATATTTCAGACAACTTGGGATTCTGCTGCTTCCCAGAGAGTCTCCGCTGCAACTCCCCTGTGATTTGCCCACTGAGTTCTGGTTTCACCTTTGTGGCCTGTGCCTCAGTTGTAATTAAACGACCACTGGTGTCTGTCTCCCCAGTGGGGGGTAGGCTCTGTCAGGGCAGGAGGGGCGAGGCTGTAGTGTTTACTGCTGTGTCCCTAGTGGCTGGTGTGGCACGTGGACAGGGGGTCCCCATCTCGACGATGAACGTTACCGTAACGGGCCTACCTAATAGAGTTGTTTTAATTGTGGTAAGATACACGTGACAAAATTTACCATCTTAACCATATCTTAATAATTTTTCATGGTAGGGTTTGGTGGCGTTAACTACATTCACATTGTGTGCAACCATCACCACCATCCGTCTCCAGAGCCTTTTCATCTTCCCAGACTGGAACTCGGCACCCCTTAAACACTAACTCTCTATTCCCATTTCCCCTCATCCCTGGAAGCCATCATTCTGCTTTTTCTTTCTAGGAATTTGCCTGTTCTAGGTCCCTCATATGAGTGGGGTTTGATACAATATTTGTCCTTTAGTGTCTTGCTTATGTTACTTAACTGTAGTATCTTCAAGGTTCGTCCATGTGGTAGCATGTGTTAGAATTTCCGTTAAGTGTGGATAATTTTCCATTGTAGGTATTAGACCACTTGCTGTTTATCCATTCATCTGTCAGTGGACGTTTGGTTTGTTTCCACCTTTTGGCTATTGTGACTAATGCGGCTATAAACTTTGGTGTGCAAGTATCTGTTTGAAATCCTACCTTCTGTTGTTCTGGGTATCTACCTAGATGCTGAATAATCATAGGGTTGTTTAGAAGATTAAATAACCTAGTACTTGTAAAGCTCTTTGAACAGTTCCTGGCACATAGCAAGCGCTAAATATAAATATTTGCTAAATAAAAATCAAACTCTAGGTGTCCTCATTTATTTCGATGAATCCCTTAATTCAGGCAGTTTCTTTTCAGTTTAATATTTAGAAAGGTTTACAGCATCGTACCCTTGGAGAAAGGGGTAGAAGTAGTTTTATGACCCCCTCCAAGCCCACCCAGATGGCCAGGCGTCCCTGGTGGCTTTTCCTACAGGAAGGAGTTCAGAAGGGACATGCCTTTGTCGGGCCCCTGTAACCTCAGAGCTGTGGAGGCTGGGTTTCTGAATGCTCCTGTTCTGTCTGCTCATCAGGTCCTTGATTTGAGCCTGGTTTCCAGCGCTGCGGTCTCTTTGTTAACCTTTATCGTGTTGCCTCTGTCCTCTTTTAGTCTGGAGAAATTAAAGTAGGGCTTTTCCATTCTTACTTGGATGTCTGTAGTTTATCAAGAAGGATAGTATAACATTCTTGAAATAGGTTCACTTGAAGTTTATCTTAAAAAAGTAGCGTATACCATTCAAAATGATCAAGCAGCAGGAGGGATGTGCGAGAAGCAAACAGTGATATATGGAGTAAGTGATGGGAAGGACGCCATGGTAAAGGTTTGATACTCGGCTCATAGGTTTATGCATCTTCTGGATTGGAGATTTGCACAGGGCTTCCTTGTAATTCATACATGTATCTTTACTCCTGGTTTCAAAGCATTTTCTGGTTCTGTGGTATTCCTGTCGTTCAAGAGAATTTTTTTTTTCCTCTTTAATGTTCACTTGAAAACAGAGGTGAGAAAAACATCCATGCTTTCCCTAAACCTTTTAATAAAACAGAAGAAAGAACATGGTGATGGCTTCCATAATGTAAATGCTACTGTGTCTTGAGGGCGTAGGATGGGGCCGCACGGTGCTTGGGACAAGATATCCAGTCTCCCCTGTGGGCATGAGTGTTCAACTAAAGAAGCCACATTTTGATGAAAACATGTTTTAGCACTTGTGTCAGAAAACTTGTAAAGAATCTCACAGTTTTACTGTGCAGTCTGTAAAGCCTTGAGAATAAAATTGTGGTTGCTAGAACTTCTGTTATCAAAAACCAGTTTAAGTAGGCAGAGGGGATATCTAGTGTTGCAGAATACAAGGAAATCTCATGGTAATCACAGGTCATATGTGGTTTTGCTGAATATTTAGATGGTAATTCAATTAAATTTACTAAGTAGAGCAAAAAGCGCAAGTAACATGCTGTAGTGGAAGTGGTCTTATTTATATATACACAGTCCACGGGCCAGTTACTCAAATGACTGACTGAGCTTGAATGGGAAAAAAACCACATTATATTCTGTGCATGGCTTATGTCTGTGTGTTGTGTATAGGCACAAAAAAACCCTACTTAATGATACAAATGGTCCACAAGGTGATGAGATACATGAGGGCAGGTATCAGTATTGAGCCCAGTACCTGGCAAACAGCAGGCTTCCACTAGGTATTTGAGAAGTGCCTGAACAAGCAGGGACACATTTACATCCTACTATTTGAAGGTAGAAATTTTTTTATCTTCTTATAGAGGCTTTAAAAAAAGTTACTGAGGTGAAATTTACATAATATACCGGTGACCATTTTAAAGTATCCAGTTCAGTGGCATTCAGTACATTCACAATGTTGGGAAACTACCACCTCTGTCTGCTTCCAGAATGTTTCCGTCACTTGTGAAGGAGATCATGTACCCATTTCTCCCTTCCACTAGCCCTGGCAACCACAAATCTGCTTTCTGTTTCTATGGATTTGCTTATGCTGGATATTTCATATAAGTGGAATCATATGATATATGACCTTTCATGTCTAGCCTCTTTCACAAAGCATAACATTTTCCAGGTCCCTTGCATTGTAGCAGGTGTCAGAACTTCATTTCTTTTAATGGCTGAATAATAGTCCACTCTATGGATCTACCACATTTTGTTTATCTCTTCCTCACCTGATAGACATTTGGGTTGTTTCCCCCATTTAGGCCATTGTGCACACACAATGTTGCTGTGAACATTTGTGGAAGAGAATTTGAGTATGTGTTGTCAGTTCTCTTGGGTGTGTGCCTAGGAGTGGAATTGCTGGATCATGTGGTATTTCTGTGTTCAGGTTCTTCAGTCAACACAAAACCATTTTCCACAGCAGGTGCACCATGTTACTTTTGAGTCAGCAATATATGAGGCTTCATATTTCTCCACATCCTTGCCAACACTTGTTTATTTTCTATTTTTTAAAAAATTCTAGATATCATGCAAATTGGTATTTTATTGTGGAATTGACTTGCATTTTAGGGCTCTGTTTTTAAAATAAGCAGCACGAGGAAGAACCATATTTTTACTTCTCTCAAGGCAGACTTCCTGCAGGGAGTGAATTGTGTGATCGGGAGACATGTGACTTGGTGATGAAAATTGCCATGCAGTGAATGCCTTCTCTGTACCAGTATTCTAGTGCTTTCTGCACACTGTTTAGTTCTCAAATCACCCTTTTTTTTTAATGTAAGGAAGCAGAGGCCTAGAGAGGCTAACTTATGTGTCTAAGGTTGCATAGCTGCTAAGTAGCAGCTTTGAGGTTCAATTCAGGGCTGCCCATCTGACTCTAAAACCTCCCAAGAGCTCATGCTCTTTCCATGGGGAGTTTGAATCTTGGGAGCAGGGAAAAGAAACTAAAGATGGTGTCCATTTGAAATATTTTAATGAAAAGCAAAGTCTTTACAGTCTGTGATCAAACAGGACTGATGTTGGTGCTTGTTTGGGGTCCTGGGAATCTGCGGTGTCTGATATATTCGTGAGTTGCGGCCTCAGGTGCTGGTGTGTCCCTGGGCTGGAGGCTCCTGAAGAGAGTGCCTGCTTGTGTTTGTGGGGCTACAGGGTCTCTTTCTTGCCTCAGGGACTCTGTAAAGTAGAGACTTTGTAATTACATGGAATGATGAGCATAGGGCAAGCCCCAGCTACAGCCAGTTCTGAAGAACAACTTCCATTAGGTGATAGCTGGTTCTCAGTAAATGTTGGCTGATTTAAATTGAGTGCAAGTTCCTGAAAAAATAAATATCAGGGCTTCCCTGGTGGTGCAGTGGTTGAGAGTACGCCTGCCGATGCAGGGGACACGAGTTCGTGTCCCGGTCCGGGAGGATCCCACATGCTGCGGAGCGGCTGGGCCCGTGAGCCATGGCCGCTGAGCCTGTGCATCCGGAGCCTGTGCTCCGCAACGGGAGAGGCCACAACAGTGAGAGGCCCGCGTACCACAAAAAAATAAATAAATTTAAAAAAGTAAATATCAGACTGAATCCTATTAGAAATGCACAGGAACCTGATGATATTTAGAAAAAGAGTCCCCTGGTGAATCCTGTTGTACATAACGCTTTCGATGTATCTTTTAGGTAAATCTGATTTTCACATGTTGTTTGTTTAGTGTGAGATAGACCAGCTTTGGGAATTTATTTAAAAAGGTCATTGATACCGTAACTGAATTATCTTTCTATATAGAGATAGTTCGTGTATTCTAACAAGGTTTATTAAACCACTTTGGTGATTGACACTGGGGGTGAAGAAATAAGTGAGGCCTCAGGATGCTTATACATCTAGAAGGGAGGACGGAGATACAAACTGCAAACTACAGACCATGCAGGTACACTACGGGGACATACTGGGCACACACAGTGGGGGCTGACAGTGCCACTGGGAGAGTTCAGAGGGGGTTTCATGAAGGCACCTGCAGGGAAGGAAAGGGAAAGAACTCTCAGAAAGGCTTTGCAGAGTGGGGACCCAAACTAGGCCTAGAGGAATTTGAAAAGCCCCTGGGGAGAAGGGAAAGCATTTCAGGTATGGGGAGTGGTGTAGGCAGAGGCCCAGAGAAGAGAACATACAGCTAAATTGCCAGTGGGTTGCTGCACTGGCTGGCTTTTGAGCTGGAGGGCAGGTCAGAGGTGGACAGCAAGAGATCCTCAGTTGCTGAGTCTGGCCTAGAAGTTCCTAAAACTTGTAAAGCAGAGCATGGGTAAGTGTCACCATCTGCTAGCTACTCAGGAAGTAGCAGTGCTCATAAACTATTCTTTTTTTAAAAAAAAATCATCTTTATTGGAGTATAATTGCTTTACAATGTTGTTAGTTTCTGCTGTATAACAAAGCGAATCAGCTATATGTATACATGTATCCCCGTATCCCCTCCCTCTTGCGTCTCCCTCCCACGTTCCCTATCCCACCCCTCTAGGTGGTCAAAAAGCACCGAGCTAATCTCCCGGTGCAATGCAGCTGCTTCCCACTAGCTATTTTACATTTGGTAGTATATATATGTCAATGCTACTCTCACTTCATCCCAGCTTACCTTCCCCCTACCCGTGTCCTCAAGCCCACTCTCTACGTCAGTGTCTTTATTGCTGTCGTGCCCCTAGGTTCATGAGAACCATTTTTCTTTCTTTTTTTAGATTCCATATACATGTGTTAGCATACGGTATTTTTTTCTCCTTCTGACTTACTTTACTCTGTATGACAGACTCTAGGTCCATCCATCTCAATACAAATAACTCAGTTTTGTTTATTTTTATGGCTGAGTATTATTCCATTGTATATATGTGCTGCATCTTCTTTAGCCATTCATCTGTCGACGGACACTTATGTTGCTTCCATGTCCTGGCTATTGTAAATAGAGCGGCGATGAACATTGTGGTACATGACTCCTTTTGAGTTACGGTTTTCTCAGGGTATATGCCCAGTAGGGGGATTGCTGGGTCATATGGCAGTTCTATTTTTAGTTTCTAAGGAACCTCCATACTGTTCTCCATCGTGGCTGTATCAGTTTACATTCCCACCAGTGCAAGAGGGTTCCCTTTTATCCACACCCTTTCCAGCGTTTATTGTTTGTAGATTTTTTGATGATGGCCATTCTGACTGCTGTGAGGTGATACCTCATTGTAGTTTTGATTTGCATTTCTCTAATGATTAGTGATGTTGAGCATCCTTTCATGTGTTCGTTGGCAATCTGTATATCTTCTTTGGAGAAATGTCTATTTAGGTCTTCTGCCCATATTTGGATTGGGTTGTTTGTTTTTTGATATTGAGCTGCATGAGCTGCTTGTATATTTTGGAGATTAATCCTTTGTCAGTTGCTTCGTTTGCAAATACTTTCTCCATTCTGACGGTTGTCTTTTCATCTTGTTTATAGTTTCCTTTGCTGTGCAAAAGCTTTGCAGTTTCATTATGTCCCATTTGTTTATTTTTGTTTTTATTTCCATTTCTCTAGGAGGTGGGTCAAAAAGGATCTTGCTGTTATTTATGTCATAGAGTGTTCTGCCTGTGTTTTCCTCTAAGAATTTTATAGTGTCTGGCCTTACATTTAGGTCTTTAATCCATTTTGAGTTTATTTTTGTGTATGGTGTTAGGGAGTGTTCTAATTTCATTCCTTTCCTGTCCAGTTTTCCCAGCACCACTTATTAAAGAGACTGTCTTTTCTCCACTGTGTTTTCTTGCCTCCTTTATCAAAGATAAGGTGACCATATGCGCATGGGTTTATCTCTGGGCTTTATAACTTTTCCATTGATCTATATTTCTGTTTTTGTGACAGTACCATACTGTCTTGATTACTGTAGCTTTGTAGTATAGTCTGAAGTCAGGGAGCCTGATTCCTCCAGCTCCATTTTTTGTTCTCAAGATTGCTTTGGCTATTCGGGGTCTTTTGTGTTTCCATACAAATTGTGAAATTTTTTGTTCTAGTTCTGTGAAAAATGCCAGTGGTAGTTTGATAGGGATTGCATTGAATCTGTAGATTGCTTTGAGTAGTAGAGTCATTTTCACAATGTTGATTCTTCCAATCCAAGAACACGGTAAATCTCTCCACCTGTTTGTATTATCTTTAATTTCTTTCATCAGTGTCTTATAGTTTTCTGTATACAGGTCTTTTGCCTCCTTAGGGAGGTTTATTCCTAGGTATTTTAATCTTTTTGTTGCAGTGGTACATGGGAGTGTTTCCTTAATTTCTCTTTCAGATTTTTCATCATTAGTGTATGGGAATGCCAGAGATTTCTGTGCATTAATTTTGTATCCTGCTACTCTACCAAATTCATTAATTGGCTCTAGTAGTTCTCTGGTAGCATCTTTAGGATTCACTATGTATACTATCGTGTCATTTGCAAACAGTGACAGTTTTACTTCTTGTTTTCTGATTTGGATTCCTTTTATTTCTTTTTCTTCTCTGATTGCTGTGGCTAAAACTTCCAAAACTATGTTGAATAATAGTGGTGAGAGTGGGCAGCCTTGTCTTGTTCCTGATCTTAGAGGAAATGCTTTCAGTTTTTCATCATTGAGAACGATGTTGGCCGTGGGTTTGTCATATATGGCCTTTATTATGTTGAGGTAAGTTCCCTCTGTGCCTACTTTCTGTAGGGTGTTTTATCATAAATGGGTGTTGAATTTTGTCGAAAGATTTTTCTGCGTCAATTGAGATGATCATATGGTTTTTCTCCTTCAATTTGTGTAAATGGTGTATCACGTTGATTTGCAGATATTGAAGAATCCTTGCATTCCTGGGATAAACCCCACTTGATCATGGTGTATGATCCTTTTAATGGGCTGTCGGATTCTGTTTGCTAGTATTTTGTTGAGGATTTTTGCATCTATGTTCATCAGTGATATTGGCCTGTAGTTTTCTTTTTTTGTGACAGCGTTGTCTGGTTTTGGTATCAGGGTGGTGGTGGCCTCATAGGATGAGTTTGGGTGTGTTCCTCCATC
This sequence comes from Monodon monoceros, assembly GCF_005190385.1. NCBI lineage: Eukaryota > Metazoa > Chordata > Mammalia > Artiodactyla > Monodontidae > Monodon > Monodon monoceros. Next base: position 416,063 of record NW_021700178.1, read on the forward strand.
TGCTATATTTTGGAAGAGTTTGAGAAGGATAGGTGTTAGCTCTTCTCTAAATGTTTGATAGAATTTGCCTGTGAAGCCATCTGGTCCTGGGCTTTTGTTTGTTGGAAGATATTTAATCACAGTCTCAATTTCAGTGCTTGTGATTGGTCTGTTTATATTTTCTATTTCTTCCTGGTTCAGTCTTAGAAGGTTGTGCTTTTCTAAGAATTTGTGCATTTCTTCCAGGTTGTCCATTTTATTGGCATATAGTTGCTTGTAGTAATCTCTCATGATCCTTTGTATTTCTGCAGTGTCAGTTGTTACTTCTCCTTTTTCATTTCTAATTCTGTTGATTTGAGTCTTCTCCCTTTTTTTCTTGATGAGTCTGGCTAATGGTTTATCAATTTCGTTTATCTTCTCAAAGAACCAGCTTTTAGTTTTATTGATCTTTGCTATCATTTCCTTCATTTCTTTTTCATTTATTTCTGATCTGATCTCTATGATTTCTTTCCTTCTGCTAACTTTGGGGTTTTTTTGTTCTTCTTTCTCTAATTGCTTTAGGTGTAAAGTTAGGTTGTTTATTTGAGATGTTTCTTGTTTCTTGAGGTAGGATTGTATTGCTATAAACTTCCCTCTTAGAACTGCTTTTGCTGCATCCCATAAGTTTTGGTTTGTCGTGTTTTCATTGTCATTTGTTTCTAGGTATTTTTTGACTTCCTCCTTGATTTCTTCAGTCATCTCTTGGTAATTAAGTAGTGTAGTGTTTAGACTCCATGTGTTTGTATTTTTTACAGTTTTTTTCCTGTAATTGATATCTAGTCTCATAGTGTTGTGGTTGGAAAAGATACTTGATCTGATTTCAGTTTTCTTAAATTTATCAAGGCTTGATTTCTGATCTAAGATATGAGCTATCCTGGAGAATGTTCCATGAACACTTGGGAAGAAAGTGTATTCTGTCATTTTTTTGGATGGAATGTCCCATAAATATAAATTAAGTCCATCTTGTTTAATGTATCATTTAAAGTTTGTGTTTGCTTATTTATTTTCATTTTGGATGATCTGTGCATTGGTGAAAGTGGGGTGTCAAAGTCCCCTACTATGAGTGTGTTAATGTCAATTTCCCCTTTTATGGCTGTTAGCATTTGCCTTATGTATTGAGGTGCTCCTGTGTTGGGTGCGTAAATATTTACAATTGTTATATCTTCTTCTTGAATCGATCCCTTGATCATTATGTAGTGTCCTTCTTTGTCCCTTGTGATACTCTTTATTTTAAAGTCTATTTTGTCTGATATGAGAATTGCTACTCTAGCTTTCTTTTGATTTCCATTTGCATAGAATATCTTTTTCCATCCCCTCACTTTCAGTCTGTATGTGTCCTTAGGTCTTAAGTGGGTCTCTTGTAGGCAGCATATATATGGGTCTTGTTTTGGTATCCATTCAGCCATTCTATGTTATGTCTTTTCATTGGAGCATTTATTCCATTTCCATTTAAGATAGTTATAGATATGTATGTTCCAGTTACCATTTTCTTAATTGTTTTGAGTTTGTTATTGTAGGTCTTTTCCTTCTCTTGTGTTTTCTGCCTAGAGGAGTTACTTTAGCATTTGTTGTAAAGCTGGTTTGGTGTTGCTGAATTCTCTTAACTTTTGCTTGTCTGTAAAGGTTTTAATTTCTCCATTGAATCTGAATGAGATCCTTGCTGGATAGAGTAATCTTGGTTGTAGGGTTTTCCCTTTCATCACTTTAAATATGTCCTTCCACTCCCTTCTGGCTTGCAGAGTTTCTGCTGAAAGATCAGCTGTTAACCTTATGGGGATTCCCTTGTATGTTACTTGTTGTTTTTCCCTTGCTGCTTTTAATATTTTCTTTGTGTTTAATTTTTGATAGTTTGATTAATATGTGTCTTGTTGTGTTTCTCCTTGGATTTATCCTGTATAGGACTCTCTGTGCTTCCTGGACTTGATTGTCTATTTCCTTTCCCATGTTAGGGAAGTTTTCAGTTATAACGTCTTCAAATGTTTTCTCAGACCCTTTCTTTTTCTCTTCTTCTTCTGGGACCCCTATAATTTGAATGTTGGTGCATTTAGTGTTGTCCCAGAGGTCTCTGAGACTGTCCTCAATTATTTTCATTCTTTTTTCTTTAATCTGCTCTGTGGTAGTTATTTCCACTATTTTATCTTCCAGGTCACTTACCCGTTCTTCTGACTTAGGTATTCTGCTCTTGATTCCTTCTAGAGAATTTTTAATTTCATTTATTGTGTTGTTCATCATTGTTTGTTTTCTCCTTATTTCTTCTAACTCCTTGTTAAACATTTCTTTTATTTTCTCTATTCTATTTCCAAGATTTTTGATCATCTTTACTATCATTACTCTTTATTATTTTTCAGGTAGACTCCCTATTTCCTCTTCATTTGTTTGGTTTGGTGGGTTCTTTCCTTGCTCCTTCATCTGCATATTTCTTTATCTTCTTGTTTTGGTTAACTTACTGTATTTGGGGTCTCCTTTTCACAGGCTGCAAGTTCATAGTTCCCGTTGATTTTGGTGCCTGCCCCCAGTGGGTGAGGTTGGCTCAGTGGGTTGTGTAGGCTTCCTGGTGGAGGGGACTAGTGCCTGTGTTCTGGTGGGTGGGGCTGGATCTTGTCTTTCTGGTGGGCAGGGCCCCGTCCAGTGGTGTGTTTTGGGGTGTCTGTGAACTTAGTATGATTTTAGGCCGCCTCTCTGCTAATGGGTGGGGTTGTGTTACTGCCTTGCTAGTTGTTTGGCATGGGGCATCCAGCACTGGAGCTTGCTGGCCATTGGATGGAGCTGGGTCTTAGCCTTGGGACGGCGGTCTCTGGGAGGGCTCTCACTGATTGATATTACGTCGTTTCGGGAGGTCTCTGGTGGTCCAATGCCCTGAACTCGGCTCTCCCACCTCAGAGGCTCAGGCCTGACACCGGGCTGGAGGTCCAAAACCCTATCAGCCACACAGCTCAGAAGAAAAGGGAGAATAAATGAAAGAAAATAAATAATAAATTTTAAAAACGAATAAAATAATATTATTAAAATAAAAATTTAAAGTATTATAATAAACAAATTTAAATTGTAATAATAATATTTTTTTAAAAAAGAGAGTAACCAAACCAATAAACAAGTCCTTCAATGATGACAAGTGCTAAAAACTATACTAAGATAAACGTAAAAATCAGAAAACAGCAAACCCCAAGTCTACAGTTGCTCCCAAAGTCCACCACCACAATTTTGGGATGACTCGTTGTCTATTCAGGTGTTCCAGAGATGCAGCATTCATCGAGTTGATTGTGGGGATTTAATCCGCTGCTCCTGAGGCTGCTGGGAGAGATTTCCCTTTCTCTTCTTTGTTCGCACAGCTCCTGGGGTTCAGCTTTGGATTTATCACCACCTCTGCATGTAGGTTGCCCTCAGGCATCTGTTCCTCACCCAGACAGGACGGAGTTAAAGGAGGAGCTGACTACGGGGCTCTTGTTCAATCATGCTGGTTGGGGGGGGCGGGGGAGGGGTATGGTAGTTATAGTTGGAGTGCGGGACGAGCCTGCGGCGGCAGAGGCCAGCGTGATGTTGCAACAGCCTGAGGCACGCCATGTATTCCCCTGAAGTTGTCTGTGGATCCCAGGACCCTGGTAGTGGCAGGCTGCACAGGCTCCTGAGCGGGGAGGTGTGGATAGTGACTATCTAAGGGAGATCCAGAGATGGGCGCGAGCCATGGCTATCACCTCGGACACCAGAGATGAGCATGAAATGCTAAGGCTGCTACTGCAGCCATCAAGAAACCTGTGTGCAAGCACATCTTCAGAGCTATGAGAATGATCTAGTCGATTAGCTCATTAAAAATATTTCTACCTATTGGGCTTCCCTGGTGGTGCAGTGGTTGGGAGTCCGCCTGCCGATGCAGGGGACGCGGGTTCGTGCCCCGGTCTGGGAGGATCCCACGTGCCGCGGAGCACCTGGGCCTGTGAGTCATGGCCGCTGAGCCTGCACGTCCGGAGCCTGTGCTCCGCCACGGGAGAGGCCACAACAGTGAGAGACCCGCATACCGCAAAAAAAACAAAAACAAACAAAAAATATTTCTACCTATTAGAAGGTATACAAAGCAAACTAAAGATTTTTGCTTTCATTGGCAAGATCCTGTCTAGCTAATCCTATTTTCTTTTAGAATTTTCTAAGAAGCTCTGGGAGAAGTAATTGAAAAAGATCAGAAGCGGAGCTCAGTGATGGGCCTGACTTAAGCTGGCTGATTGATATTGGTGGGTTTTTTTCCCTTTAATACCCCCTCCGTTAGCGGGGAAAGGAAGATGTGTATAAATGCTTTAGCTGGAGATCAAGAGGACTAATTCTTGCTGCTCGCTCACTCTGGGCCTTGGGGCAAGCCACTGCATCTCTGGGTCTTTCTCATCTTTAGAGTGAAGAGATTGTCCTTTCCGCCTGAGTTTCTCTGTGACCCTGTCACGGGAACTGGGCGGGCCATTGAGCAGAAAACTTCTGTAGCCCATGAGATTACTCTATCTGCAGCGACAGCAATCTGTGAATCCACATATAAAACGTTTAGGGAGATGGAATGCAGCTGTTGGTGTAATGAGTAAGGAGAGAAAATAGAATTTGTTGAGGATTAAAAAAACTTAAAGCTGAACGATGTGAAAGCCCATAGAGTAATTGCTACTTGGCTGTATGTTCACAATTGGCATAAGTACATCCCAAGGGCCTCCTGTATGTGGGAGAACAGCACTCCTCAAAGTGGTCCCCTCTGCAGAATCACCATCACCCGTGAGCTTCGTAGAATCCAGCTTCCTGGGCCCACCTCAGACTTGTTGAACCAGTAGGTAGAGGGGATCCTGGAATCTGTTTCAGCAAGCCTTCCAGGTGATTCTTTGTGCTAAAGTGAGAGAAACACTGTTCTGGAAACACAGCATTTGAGGAGCACTTAGGGGTCATATATACTTGTAAGGGTCATGCATACTTACAGATGAAGAAACAAGCCCAGGAAGGTCAGTGGCTTCCCAGGAAGGTCCATAGCTGACTCAGGCTTTGTCAGGGAGTTAATAGATGAGCTGCAGCCCAGGCCATTCCTCTTCCTAGTATGGTCTGTGACCAGCAACCTCAGTGGCACCTGGGAGTTTGTTAGAAATGCACATGAATGGGTCCCAGGCCAGACCTATGGACCAGAATCTCTGGGGGTTAGCATGTTTTATCAAGCCCTCCAGGAGACTCTGAAACCCTGGCACTCGTCTAGGCTCTCTGCTCTTAGTAGTTGAGCGCTTGTCACCAGAGAGACACTTTAAGTTGCTAACGGCTGTGATGACCCTGTCTTGAGACTGTGTTATTGGGATTCAGATGGAAACATGTGGTCCTACCTACATATTTGTTTTTCTGTAGCAGCAGCCTAGGATCTCCTGGTCTCAGGGTGACCACCTGTCCTGTTTTGCCTGAGACGGAGGGGATTTCCCCAGACATGCTAAACTGGGAAAGTCCCAGACAAACTGGGACAACTGGGCATCCTAGCTGGTCTCAGGGTTTAGGGAAAAAAAGTTGGTTGTGTCCTACGGAGTTGGAATCATTTGACAAACATTTTCTTGATTGCATTGAGCGTAGGAGGCTGAGGTGGTAATAAAAAGGCCATTTTCATTAAGCCTGTGGTAATGTATTGCTGTCATTGCTGAAGTCCATTATCCTCTTCTTTCTTTCGTCTCCACATGGAACCTGGCAGTGCAGGAGCACAGTTGCGGGGAGGAGATGGGACCGCCCAGCACTCTTTTTTTACTCCTTTTGTACAGTAAGTGGTTATCACATGGCGTGCCATGTGGTAGGGATATTATATAAACCAGGGAGGGGCCTGTTCTGTGGGTTCAAGTCCAAGGCAGGGAGGGGTCTGAAAGAGGAAGGGATGCTCTTAGTAACAAAATCATTTCATTTGTCAGCTGAAGCTGGGAAGCGCTTGGGCAGTTGCCAAGTGTAGCTTTTGTCTCCTGCTCTGCTGGGAGTGCCGGGGCCTACGGACAGAGCAAAATGGCCCTATTTTCTTCATGCACTTACATTTTTCTGGGCTTTTCAGAACGTTTAAGAAGCAAGCAGGTATTCTAATTCTCCCATTTTATAGATTATAAGGTTTTGGTTCTAGAGAGGAAGAAAACCAGACTCCCAAGGAGAAAGGGGGTGATGGTATACTGTGTAGAGTTATATAGTCCAAAGTGTTGGAGGTTTTTTTTTTTTTTTGCGGTACGCGGGCCTCTCACTGTTGTGGCCTCTCCCGTTGCGGAGCACAGGCTCCGGACGCGCAGGCTCAGCGGCCATGGCTCACGGGCGCAGCCGCTCCGCGGCACGTGGGATCTTCCCGGACTGGGGCACGAACCCGTGTCCCCTGCATCGGCAGGCAGACGCTCAACCACTGCGCCACCAGGGAAGCCCAGTTTTTCAGGTTTTATTACTGATGTCCCTAGAGCTGTTTCTTGTCCTGGGCTCAGGGATCATGGAAGCTTGCTCCTGATCCATGAGTGGGGCTGGAAGTGCCGTCCCAGGCCTTTGGAGACTGGCTTTATGCAAAGTTGTTTTTTTTTAAATTTATTTATTTTTGGCTGCGTTGGGTCTTTTTTCCTGCGTGTGAGCTTTCTCGAGTTGCGGCGAGCGGGTCTACTCTTCCTTGCGGTGCGCGGGCTTCTCATTGCAGTGGCTTCTCTTGTTTTGGAGCTTGGGCTCTAGGCACGCAGGCTTCAGTAGTTATGGCACACGGGTTCAGTAGTTGTGCCGCACGGGCTCTAGAGCGCAGCATCAGTAGTTATGGCGCACGGGCTTAGTTGCTCCGCGGCATGTGGTATCATCCCAGACCAGGGCTCGAACCCATGTCCCCTGCATTGGCAGGCGGATTCTAAACTACTGCGCCACCAGGGAGAAGGCTGTTATGGGGACATATCTCTCCACGTGTTACCGGGGGATTGCTAGTGAAAGAAAAGTAGCCCCATCTTTCGTGGAGTGATACCAGTTGTTGTATGTCCTGTAGCTGAGAACTTTGGTCTCTTAGGACCACAGGAATGTGATATGATTATTCTTAGGATTCTGTCCTAGACTTTCAAGTTTTGTTAATTAAATTTGACCCATTCTCAATCATCTAGGAAAACATTATTGCACTTATTAGAAATCCCTTTATTTTAATTCAATGTCTAAGTCCTGGAGACATGGGGAAGCTGGGCAGGGTCTGGATGGGACATGGAAGGAGTTATGGTGTTGCATTATTTCTTCCTCGTCATCTCTGATTAGTTGTAGCTGGAAACGTTCCAAGCCTGTTTTTTTTCTCCAGAGTAGATGGGGATCAGGTAATAGTTATCTTTAAAAAGGAAACAACACCCCTAAAACATTACATGTTAACTCACCCTTGTATACCCATTCAGAATCCTCACCAGATTTGCAGAAAATCTATTCACTGCTCCTAAAAATCCCCCAACATGTTACAGGAACAGATATCTGATAATGGTGATTTAAATATTGGAGTAGGTTATTTAGTAGTTCTAGAATGTTCTGTAAGATTTTGAAGCCAGACTGATGACTAGGCTTCAGCAGTAAACTGTCAGGTCTGTGAGGATAGGGACACTGTTTTTTTGCTATGGTCTTTCTAGAGCCTGGCACAGGGCATGGCCATGGTAGGTACTCAATACATATTTGATAAAATGGGAATAGAAGTTCTCTTTGAAAGAAAGAGGCTATATAACTGTCAGCCTCCCTTACGTAAGGCTAGTTGAGTCTAGCCTTAAGACTCAATTCCACAGACATCTTTTGAAGATTAGCCAAGGGCCCGCTCCTGTCTGAGTGTTATGAGGAGTGACGGGGAAAGGCCTGAGGGGGCGAGAGTAGACTGCAATGAGCAGTCTAGGCTGTCACCCCACCTCAGGGTCAGTGGAGAGCTGTTGTCACTCGTAGGACAGGTATGGTGGAGCAGAGGACAGAGGCGCAGGTGTGGAGTCAGGTGTAAATGACAGGTAAGTGCACACTGAGGTGTGGCGCCTGCAGTGGGCCTGCAAATCACGGAGTCCGAAGGGGTGCCGACAGTGACATCGGCTTTGTTCCCCTTCTGTACTGGTGAGGAAACTGAGGCTCAGAGCGGGAAAGCGACTTGTACAAGATCAAACAACCTGTTCGTGGTAGAGTCCAGAGTAGAACCTGGGTCTTCTGGCTTTTAGTCCTTTTTTTCCCCCCGGTGTCTGTGATTTTCAAATGCCCTGTGGAGCAACGAGGAGCCTCCTGGGTGGGGAAAGGGGGCAGGTAGCTAACCACGTATATCTTCTCCTAAGGAAGGTTCTATTGATATTTATCCGTAGATCTCTGAAAGCACTGCATGGGCTTCACTGAGGAGGTGGCCACATGCTCCAGCTGTTGAAGTAGCGCCGACATTGCTGGTCGCCCTGGCACCTCCCAGCCTTCATTATCATCACATTTTTGCTCCCAGATGTGGTGACACTGATCCCTCAAGAAGGATGAGCTCTTATTCCTGCTCTGGTCCTTCAGCTCTTTGCCAAGTTCCCTCTAGGGCAGTGTGAGTTGAGCCTTCTGAAGGAGTCAGCTGACACTTGAACATGCTTGTCCAGCTTGGACAAATGTCTGAATTGGGAGTGGGTTATGTAACTTGAACATGCTTGTCCAGCTTGGACAAATGTCTGAATTGGGAGTGGGTTATGTAACTTTATTACATAAACCTGATTCTCCCCCAGGCCTCAGTTACCCCTTAATTAGAAGCCAGCTGCCCTCAGAAACCTGGCTGCCCCTCTGGGCTCTTTGAGTATTGTTTGGGTACCTGTCACATGATGAGCTTTCCTAAGTGATATCTTGGTGACCTGGACGAGTTAGTGCAGCTTTGGAAGGTGCACTGAGAAGTATTAGGCAAGTCAGCATCGCTGTGACGTTCCAGCACGTGATTTTTCTGCTGATTCATTTTTATCATTATTTTCCAAAAACATCAGTATGATAGTTTGGAAATTTAATACATGGTCCTTCACTAGGGATAGTTTGAGAAGGTCTAAATCATCTAAAGCCTTACCTTGAATTTAGTAATCATAATAGTTAACACACATAAATCATATGCTCAGTTAGGCTTTATGGTTTGCTTTGAACTTTTTTTTTTTTTTTTTTTTTTTTTGCAGTACGCGGGCCTCTCACTGCTGTGGCCTCTCCCGTTGTGGAGCACAGGCTCCGGACGCACAGGCTCAGCGGCATGGCTCACGGGCCCAGCTGCTCTGTGGCATGTGGGATCTTCCCGGACCGGGGCACGAACCCGTGTCCCCTGCATCGGCAGGCGGACTCCCAACCACTGCGCCACCAGGGAAACCCTGAACATGTTTTTTAATCCTTCTGATCTCCCTGTGAGGGCGGTACTCCAGGAGACGAGTATGCCTGGCTCACAAGCAGAATCTGGGCCTTCAAACGGGTGGGAAAGGGCAGTGTGGGGCCTTGACATCAGGCCTGCTGCCTTCAGAGCGTGGCCTGCGCTGAGCCCCAGAGCTGGGCTGGGCTTGGGAGGGGCTCACGTGCTGGTCCACAGGTTTGTTCCCAGGTCTGAGCTGTGGCCCTGCACTGCCCTGGACTTCACGGCAGAGGCGGGTCTGCATCTCCCACTCTTCTTTTGCCTTCCTCCTGCCTCGCTGGTTTGTGCTCATGGAACAAGTGGCAATGAGAAGACTGTTTCTTGGACTAAATGACAGCAATTGCCCCTCATTCTTACTGAACATGTCCTTTTTTTTTTTTTTTTTTTGGTCTTAACGTAATGCTTTCTGCTGAGGTTTTAGGGAAGACAGACCCGCCCCCCCATAGAAATGGGTTCTGTAGGTGCAGGTGCCCATCTATAAGAGATGGCAGTTGGCACTTTTGCCTTCCTCTTTTCTGATGCCAACTGTCGCTTCCTCTCTGTCAGTATGTGGGACAGCAGGCCTGCTTGGGGAGAGTGATTGGAGAGTGGGCAAAGGCCTCGTAGGAGTCCAGTAGCTGAAGGCTTGGCCCCATGTGAGACGTGGGCTTCCTTTCTCTTTCTTCCTTTGGGAAGCTGTGACTTGACTTCTGTGCATTCTCCAAATTTTATGTAGCATAAATTCAGTATTTGAATAGCATGCTTTAAAAAAACCAAATTCTACCACCTTTTCCTTATAGCTGTGCCTCAGTTTATTCATCTGTAAAATGGTGATAATTGCCACTGCTTGCTTCATAGGGCCAAATGAAGTAACAGCCTGGTGTGCTGGGTGTTTTAAAGACAGGAGGCAAAGACCGCGAAATCAAGCTCAAGTGGCAGATAGATTTTAACGCTATAAATGGGGCTGTGAGATGGAAGTTTAATCTTTTGCAATCTGATCTCATTTGTTCAGTCTCAGGACTTAGCTTGGGAAATCGATAAAATGAGTTAATTGTGTGTTCTCTTTTTTCCATTGGTGTAGCAGCTCTTTAGGCTTTGGACAAAAGCTAAACTCCCATGTACTTAAAGAAAAATAGCATTTGAGATGCCTGGGAGATAAGAACTGGCTCTCAGCCAGGACGATAATGAAAGCCAGGCAGGAGAGTGGGGAGGAGGGCCATTTAGAAGGCGCCCCCCGATGAAGTCTGCCGTGATGAACCCCTGCACTGACTTCAGTCTTCATGGGCCTCGCAGCACCTACCTCTGGGTAGTCAATGCATTTTGGGACATTCTTTAATGTACAGAAACAAATTGCAATTTCCTATCTGAACCTGATAATTACGAGGCCACACTTGATGTTCAGACGTAGAGAAAAGGAAATAGCAGCTCTCTGACTTGAATAATTAAACCACATCAGAGCAGCGAGTGTTCCGTAGCCCTGTGATGAGCTTTTTCTCTGAAGTTCATTTGTCCCTAATCTTTAGCACAAATGTAAAATGTAGTTGTCTGCCTCCAAATCATGGTGAGCCTTGCAGTAAAGTTGGCAGAATTTGTTACAGCAGCAGCAGGGAGGCATCCGTGACTCTTGGGAGAGGTCAGGCTTCTGGTGTGAGGTCGGAGCAGTGCTTGAAATGGCTTCAGAATGGTAAGCTTCCTGAGGGCAGGAGCTTTTCTGTTTTGTCCACTGTTCTATGCCCAGTGCTTAGAGCAATGCTGGCCACAGCGGTGCTGAGCAGATATTTTTTGGAGCGAGTGCGTGGGAGCTTTAGAAAATGCCTCCTTACATTCAGCAGTGTTGGTAGCGGGGGCAGGGGGCTAGAGGCACAGCTGAAACAATCTCTTTGGGAAACAACTATTAAATCCTGGTGATGGGAAAGGGCTCCAATGTACATTATTCATAAGCAGCCACTCAGCTTCCATGTAACCTTGATTAAATGAAATGATTTGAAAGTGTAATATTGGTAGTAATATGCTTGGGTGTTTGAGATTGGGTGATTGCTGTTGCATTAATAAATGTCTTACTGAAATAAATGACCCAGTTTGTTTTAATACAACAACATTGTTGTAGCGCAAGTAGAAAGCCACTCAGTTGGGCGTTACACTGTTGCAAATTGGTTCATTTTCATAAGTGTCGTGACAATGGGGATTTGATTATTGTCATTAGTCATTGTTATTTGTTGTCTTGGATCAAACAGTTGAGCTTCTGCCTGCCAGTTTAGAAACATCCAGTTCATTGGGGAGTTTATCTCTCTGATGGAAGTATGTATACGGGGTATTTGGGACTGGAAGGGCCTGATATCTGCTTGGGTCAGACAGAAAAGGGTTTTCACAGGGAATAACTCTGTCAAGTATCACACACAGTGGGTGATCAAAGGAAGACACTGCTGCCGGTGCTCTGCTGGTTAAGGTGCCATGGTGTCTTCAAGCCTGGGTGCATGGGTGTCCCCTACTGTGTGTCTGCCAGTGGAGTCCAGTTTGGTGGGTACAGGTGGATGGGTGGCTCAGTAGGAGTCCTGTCTTTGCCTCTTGGTGAGACATCTCAGTGTTGATGCTATACTTACTGTGATGGGTCAGTACCGTCACTGTCGTGTACAAAGGACTCTGTGTTTATCCTATAGCGGTGTTTCTCAGTGAGGCTCTTGGAGCACCCGTAATAGAGTCACTTAGGTTGTGTGAAATGTGGACTCGTAGAACCATCCCAGATCCTCTGGAGAAGCACTTTGGTCCTCTTTATTTTGCTTTCCTCCATGGAAAAGCCTTGGTGGGCTTTTGGGCCTTGCTACCTCATTTCCATCTTGTCTCCTCTCTGTTGTCACTTCCTTGGAAAGTCGTCTCTGACTACTCTGTCTGAAATAGCACGCTTGGTTCCCCCATTTGGGTTGTTTCCAAGCCCCTTACCATGCTTTACTTCTCTCTGTAGCAGCTATCTGTGTATCTGATTTTGTCTCTCTCGTCTACTAGAATGTGAGTTCTCTGAGTGCAGGGATCCTGTCTTTTCCTCCTCTCATACCCCATTGCCTAGGGCCTGCCTGGCAAATAGTAGGTGCTCCATAAATGCATTGCATGAAGGTCTCCAGATGACTCTTGTGTGTGCTCAAGTTGCCTTATAGGAAGAGGGGGGATGAGTTGGTAAGAGATAGTTCTTCAGTAGGTTAAAGAAATGGTGGAGGGCATCCCTGGTAGCGCAGTGGTTGGGAGTCCACCTGCCGATGCAGGGGACACAGGTTCGTGGCCCGGTCTGGGAGGATCCCACTGCCGCAGGGCGGCTGGGCCTGTGAGCCATGGCCGCTGGGCCTGCGCGTCCGGAGCCTGTGCTCCGCAACGGGAGAGGCCACGACAGTGAGAGGCCCGCGTACCGAAAAAAAAAAAAAAAAAAAAAGAAATGGTGGAAAAGACTAGAAACTCAAGTCCTAATGTTAATAAGCTTGCAGTTTTACCGTAATGAGATAACTTTACCATTGTGAACCGCAGAGAATTTAAGGACCTTAATAACTACTGGTGGTAATTGCAAAACTTTCTGCAGACATACGGCAATAGATGAAACAATAATGGCCATTATAGATCTTAGTTATGACTGACCCCTTAAGGAAGATAGGGTTTTAGCAGATTCCTGGTTCTTTTGAGTTCTGTCTCAACTAATTTATCCCAGAGAACATGAATTTGAGGGAAAGATGCAACCTGTCTTGAGAGCTCACACCAGAGCTTGCAAAGAGGACATAACCCAGAAGGATCTGTTCTCCTGTCTACTAATTTAAATTATAGTCTTGAAGTCAGGTGCATCTCTGTTTCAATCTATGACTGATCAGTGCCCTTTGCAGGGTAGGGACTTGGTGGTTTTATGAATAGAATTTGCTTCTGTAAAATAATCAGTTTAAATCCTTTTATTTGACAACTCGAGCAAGAAACTCTACTGATTGTAAATGATGGTAGTGATGCCTTTAGCGCTGGCCTCACTGCGTCCCTTTGAGTTGGTAGTGGTTAAACTGAGGTGCCAACAATACTGTGAATAGAAGGCACGGCCTCGGTTCCCACACTAGTAATCTTGGAGCTGATCTAATCTGAGTATTCTTTCTTTCTTCTTTTTGCCATTTCCTTACTTAATAGGATCTCCACCAAAGAATGAAAATCTTAACAGAGCTGGTCCAGAGGCAATATGTGACATAATCCTGAAAAGAAATCTCAGTATTGTAGAAACCTCATTATTGTGAGCATTTATTTAAAAGTAGCTTTCGTATCTGCTGCTATTCTGTTAGTAGTGCACTATGATTGTAGGATCTTTTTCTGATGTATTTGTGTAGAGTAAGGCATTCTCTAATCTGAATCCAGAGGTGTGTGGCTTTGTGTTTTCTCCCTTTACCATATTTTAAACTGTATATATATATGTGTGTGTGTATATATATGTGTGTGTGTGTGTGTATGTGTATATAATTTTGTTGTTGACATTTTCAAGGTCTTCCAGGTGGTTAATATTGCTAATAAACCCATCCTCACCAATCTGTGCTACAGACATCTTTGGAAATTCTTTACTAATGGAGTAAAGGTTTGGTTCCTTAACTTCCATCTTCAGTAGATCCTATAAAGGGTCTGCATTTACAGAGGGACTGGCTGGTTTGAGTGACACATGTTTAGGGATTTTAAAAAAAAGAGCACATTTGGGCTTCCCTGGTGGCACAGTGGTTGAGAGTCAGCCTGCCGATGCAGGGGACACGGGTTCGTGCCCCAGTCCACGAAGATCCCATGTGCCGCGGAGCGGCTGGGCCCGTGAGCCATGGCCGCTGAGCCTGCGCGTCCGGAGCCTGTGCTCCGCAGCGGGAGAGGCCACAACAGTGAGAGGCCCGGGTACCGCAAAAAAAAAAAACAAAAAACAAAAAACAAAAAAAAACAAAGAAAAAAACAGCACATTTGACTGACTCAGGAGGAAAGGCAAGGGTGGATTCAGAGCCTTGCTTTGGAGTCCTACAGATCCAGGGTCAAATCCTGGCTCTGGTAATTTTTAGTATGCTTGGCAGGGTGTTTAATCTTGCCAATTAATTACCCCACTTTCTTAGGTAAACTGAGAGTAAATACTATTTTATTCATTCAAATACCAACTGCTGGGGATACCTAGAGCAAATGGTGGGCGATGGCTCCAGCCCACATGGTGCTTACATCAAAGTGAGGCAGACAAACAAGATAAAGTATTTAGTTCCTAGACACTGTTAAGTGCTGGGGTGAGGTCGGGGTGGGGAATGAAGCCGAGAAGAGAAACATGCGGCGGGGAGAGAGGAGTGATGGTGCGATTTGAGGCTGTGCTGAGAAGTTCCCCTTTGGGCAAAGACTTGAAGCAGGTGAGGGAGCAAGCAGTGTGGATATCTGGAAGAAGAACATTCCAGACAGAGTAACAGCAAGAGCCCAGGCCCGAGGTGCAGTGGGCCTGGGAGTTTTGAGGAACAGCAAGGAAGCCTGTGGCTGGAGCTGAGTTGGGAGAGTAGGATGTGAGCTCAGAGAGGGGGCACAGGCCAGATCGTGTGGGGTTTTGGAGACCATTGCAAGGCTTTGGACTTTTACTCCAAGATGAGGAATAAGTGGAAGATTTTGAGCAGGACAATGACACTATCTGTCCTCGTTTTCACATGACTTTAAGGTTCTTTTGAGAATTTGCATTCGTGTATGAAAGGCACCTGGCATGCAGTAGGCATCCTGTAAGACGATTCACTGGAATGCTGCTGTTAGTAGGATAAGGACGAAAGCCTTGTTCTTGTCCACTAAGCCCTGCCACCTTTGAAAAAGTCACTATTGGTGGACCTGGCGTGGGTAAGGTTGGCAAGCTGCTGATCTGGAGAGCATGTTGTACAGGACTTAACTCTTCTGGGGGCGTTTTTCAAGATTTGTGGCTGCTTCTCTCCCTACTTGGGTGCCCAGCATTCATGGTTCTTCCCTCTGGTCCTGTAACACATTCTGCTTTAATAGGAAGGTATGGGGTCTGTTATTTAGACTCTGGTCTTGATTGAGTTGTCATGTGCCTGTGTATTGACTTTGGAAACTTCCTCATCGTGGTTTTTAGAGCAGTGGAAGCTGTGTATGGGAGAGGTAAGTGTAGGCAGGGTTTCTAGGGCCTTAACTAGTGCCAGTGACCAGTTAGCCCTGGCCCATGTAGCTAATCTCAGAGTCATCAGCCCAGTGACTTTATTCTTCTTGGAGCCTTGGTCAGAGAGAATCAAGTTCTAGCACGTGGGACCCTTCAAAGCCAGGTGCAGTATATTGTGTGAAAGGAAAGAAAAGCGTACCTCTCCTCTTACGGGAATAGCCCAGCTCTGTGCTGGAAGCAACACACGGAGCCTCATGTTAGACTTGAATAATTAAGAACTGGTTAGGGTGAAGGTTATTGATCAATTTCTGTCTGTATACCTGGTATCATTAGCAGCAGAGTTACTACTTATTCTTATTGATTCAGATTTATTAGCAAATAGCAAGACTTTATTTTTAGGACCTGATTTGTGTGCCACTAAGGAAGCACTGTGGATTGCTGAGGATTTGTGTTTGTAGGAGGACCACCTGCGTGATTCCCCATTTCTTGGCTTTTTAGAAACATCCGGCCAGTGAAGCCTGCTTGGAGAAGGGGTCATGTTCCTACCTTGGATACTCAGATATTTTCATTACAGTCATGTTGAAATTGTGTGGAGTCCGTTGATTCAGTGTTGATGTTAAAACACAGGAGAGATACCCTTCAGTATTTGACATAGACTAACACGTTGTGGTATATTCATACAATGGACCAGCACACTACAGCTAAAACAAACTTGAGCTACACACAGTAACGTGAGTGGATCCCA
The DNA here is from genome assembly GCF_005190385.1 of Monodon monoceros. Taxonomy (NCBI): domain Eukaryota; kingdom Metazoa; phylum Chordata; class Mammalia; order Artiodactyla; family Monodontidae; genus Monodon; species Monodon monoceros. The sequence goes on from NW_021700178.1 coordinate 432,230, forward strand.
CTTTACTCAGAGCCAAAGAAGCAAGACACAAAGCAATACAAGCTCTGTGCAGTTCAGCTATAGACAAAGCTCAGCTCTGTCATTCACAGATTCTTATATAAGTGGGAATTATTTGAAAAGAGGTTAGTGGTTCGCCTTTAGAGGGAGGGGCACTAGTGTTCTTGGCTGGGGCTGTAGCTACACAGATACTTCCTAATAGTTATTCTCTACGTGTGTGTATGCTGTGTGAGCTCTAGCATAGACAATTTTAAAAGTACGTGAAAACCTGGAGAGAATGCTGGAGTCCCGAGGCTGGTTGCTGGCACTAAAAAGCTGTGTGACCAGAGCCAGTCTCTGAACCTGTTTGTGTTTCAGTTTTGTATCTGTAAGTTGAGGGGGTGGAATTGAATTTGGGGTCTTGTCCAATTTTAGCATCGAAACTCTTTCTCAAACTCAATCTTAAGTGAAGCTCAAGATGAAAGAAGGTCGTGGCCTGATGGGTTGTCTGAGCCCCCATACCTCTGGTCTTGGGTGGCTCTTGGAGCCCTGGGAGTACCCTAGAGTTTGAGGAAACCCAAACCCAGTGATCTCCAAGGTAACCTCCAGCTGTGAAAAGTACATGATTCAGAATCAGGGCAACCTTGGTTCCCATAATGGGTTCGTTCCCACTGCTGGGCTGTTTAGGGTGGGATGTTCTCCTCCCTTTGAATCCTCCCTCAGTGAAGGCAGCAGAGTGAGGCTTGGTCAGCGAGCATTTCTCCAGGGCTTGCTGAATGGGGTGGGGGAGATGGAGGGTTACAGGACCACACCTCACCCAGGAGAAGCTGAGGAGACAGACTTGTCTGACAGCAGACCTTGAGCTCGTACTGTGAACTAGGTCTCGAGGATGCGGCAGTGAATAAGATGCTCTGCCTTCTCAGCCTTGCGTTTAGTGGCGGATGCAGACATGTTGACTGACAACATGGGGTCATGGGGCCTGTGAAAGGGGCAGTGCGGAGGAGGAGGGATGTATACCTCAGGTTTGGGAATTGGACCGTTTCTCAGGGGAAGTGAAACCCAGGCTGCAGTACCTGCAGGTGGGAGTAGCCAGACAATGGGAGGAAGGGGTGGGAGAGCGTTCCAGGCAGAGGGAGGGCCTAGGAGAGAAAGCATGGTGCAGTCAGGGAAGCGAAACTAGTGTTATTTCCAAGGTGGAAATGGTTAGAGACCTTGTAGATGCACGAGAAGTCGGTCCTGAGAGCCGTGGAGAGATCGTTGAAGAGTTCTGAGCAACGGAGGGAAATGATGAGATTTATATTTTGAAACATCACTTTGGCTGCACTAAGGAGGATGGATTGATGTGGGGGCCAAGCTAAAGGCCAAGGGTCCACTGCTTAACCCTAGTGAGAAAAGGGGCCGCCTGAGCAGGGGTATTGGTGTGGCGGGGGAAGAGAAATGGTGAACAGATTCAGGAGAATTGAGGATCTGCTTGCATTAACAAGGCAGAGGGGTAGTCAGTAGAGTGTCGAGGCTTTTTACCTGGGCTCCTGGGAGGATGGCACCCCTCTCTGAGACAGGGAACAGAAGCAAGGGGGGCTTGGGGCTCCAGAGTGGGAGGAGATGAGCTCATTTTTGAATAGGATGAAGTCGGAGAGTCTGTAAGAAACAGCTGGAGAGGGTGACTAGGGTGGACTACATAAAAATGGGCCAGCTCATGAGAGTCTTTGAGAGTTAGCCTAGAGCTCTGTTGTCCTGCCAGAGTCACCAGGAGGAGCTGGCCTGGGAGGGCTGGGGTGGCACTTAAGGAAGTGACTCGGTGGCTTTGTCCTTAATTGATGTGTTTTCTCATGTTTCTGGGATTCTGTGTGGCTGGTCCAGAGCTCAAGGTTAAGGAGACCTTGCTCTATAGCCACACTGTTTTGGTTGATGGAAAGTAATGGTTTGAGACTCCAGGTTGTAATGACATCCTGGCTCCAACATTCTTTTGATCTTCACGACTGAGAGTCCCTCCAGATCCCACCAGATCCCACCATCCATCCTGACTGCCTGCCCAGCTCTGACATGCCCTGGGACAAGCAGCTGTTTCTCTGCTTCTTACCATGCAGTGCACCTCTCATTTATGCCCAAGTGGTAGTGACCGGCCTTGGTCTTGTTTCGTCATCCAGCCTCATCCTAGTCTGAATTCCTGCTTTTTTTCCACACCTCAGTCTGTAGTGAAACAGTTCTTTTCCTAAACCTCAGAAGACAAGTTTTTGCTTCCTACTACCAGCTATCCCTGTGTATGCCCTCTTCTCGAGTCCTCCTGGTATGTGGTCCTCAGAATGCTGCATTCCAGCCTCTCCAGCTGAGCCTCAGCCTGCCCACAGGTGCTGCTTCTCTGGCCTTTTGTGGTTCTGGGATTGCCAGTGTTTACTGTGCATTCTGGCGGGGCTCTTGTCCATCTGCTTCCAGTTAGAAGATCAATAAGGGTAGATGCTACTTTTGGAGTCCACATCTGTCTGTGCGCTCTCTGGATCAAAGAGTTGACCCCCAGGGCCCTGCAGAGGCCCGGCATGCTGATAACATGGCAGCCTGTCACCACGTTGCCTTGATTTTCGTCTCTTACCATCTGTGTCATCAAATAGCTCCATCTCCACATTAGGTGTAGGATTCAAAAGCCGTGTGTCACCTGGGTTGCCCTCTTTCCTTTTCTCTTTCCAGATCTTATTTGTCTGATACGTTCACCCTCTGTTCTTCCTTCTGCAGGCACTAGGTGCTCAGGTGCTGCTTGGTTACTACAGTTGTATGCTCCTAAGAGTATGCCACTACCATGGAGAGTTTCGAATAGATCTCATAGATCAGGGGCCTTTGAGTCTCTTGGAGGTGCTCCTGCTTGGTGCTTGTGACTCCAGCGTAAAAGCCTGATGTGGTGAGAAATCCTTCTATTGGCTCTCCTTCCTGGAGTGTGGTGGCTGCTACTGCCCACCTCTGTTCTTGATCCCTGTTTGCCTGAGCGTGGTCCCCTGAGGAGTAGGGGGAGTGACCCTCAGCCTCTGTTCAGAAGCTGCAAACTACTTGTGTATCCTTAACATTTTTTCTGGTTGTAACCTGGTTTCCATTGGAGTATGCGCCTGTGAGGCCAGGTAAAAAGGTCAAAACTGTAGTGTTATAGAAATAAGTTCAGTGTCAAGGAGTGTGAATTATCATTTTTAAACTTGGGGAAAGGCTGTGAAAGATTTGTGTTTACTTAACTGAAGCTTAAGAGAGTGTGGTCTGTAATTGATTGTTATTAATGATATTATTAGTGAGGAACTTGTTTCATTGTTGTAGGAAATGCAAGAATGCCTTTTTTCCTGATTCCCACCCTATTTGAGCATTATTCTTCATCCAAGGAAAGATAAGAACCATCACAAAGATGAAAAATTTAATTATAATTTTTCATGGTGCCAACCTAAACTAAGTCAAATTAAAAAAAAAAAAAAACTGGTACTTTTTACTAGGGAGGAGATTCTTACTACATAACATGTAAACCGTATTCCAGAATGATGCTTCCTGGTTGCTCTACCCATTTGGAACTCCATGCTCTGGTGGCAAATTATTAGTGAGGACCCACCAGATTTCAAAGGGCCATCTGGTTATAATGTTAGCAAGAGTTGTTAGGAGTTTGACTGGAATCTTTATAAAAAACCAAAAGGATTGAGATTTAAGGATTTTGAATAAGAGTAAGATTGTGAGATGCTGACAGTAACTTCCAGGGAGGGTTGAGCTAGAGAGTCTTTGTCTCCCCAGCCTCTGTGGTTTGGGCTGATAGACTATCCACACCAAAAACTAGTTAGAGGTGGTGGCTTCAGGAATGGCTAGTCAGCACTCTGTTATGCTCAGATTCAGGACTGTTGGTAAGTTGTCGAGGTCATGATGTTGCCAAAATGCCAAGATGGCTCTGAGTCTGAAAAGCAGGCCACGTGGTCTGCTAACCAAAGGATGCTTACAGGAAGCCCAAGGTGAACCTGCAGTCCTGAGCACAGGCAGACAAGGAGGGGTGGGGCAGGAGAGAAAGGAGAGAGGGCAGAGTTTGTTTCAAGAGTGTAATAACTCCACCTGCTGATAACATCCAATCCTTTGGATTAACTACTCTTCTCCTTTGAGGGAGGAATGAGTTTGGGGTGAAGTAAGACAAAAGACTGCCTCCTCACTGCTCCCTGGAGAGGGCAGAAAAGACTCTTACGGGCTGAAGCAGAAAATGGGGAGAGGAAAGAAAGGCCTTTGAGAAATTCTGGGCTGGCATGGGGCCATGCAGTTCTTTTGCCTTGGTGATTTGGGGAAAAGCTCAAACTATAGTGTGCATGCAGAACACCTGGGGATATTTTAAAATGGAGATTCTCATTCATTGGGTCTGGGTTGGAGATTCTGCATTTTTAAGAAGCTCCCAGGTGTTGCTGCTGCTGCTTCTGGTGTGTGAACCATACTTGGAATAGCCGGCTTCTGATCCATTCCCCTGGGCCATGCTGGACTGGATTACTGCTATAACAGCCTTTGCCCTGTATCAAGGTCACTTACTAATTGCAGACTCTCCCTCTGGCTTAGTATTCCTAATATGCGTCCATCTCTACATCTCTAGCTTCTCAGTGGGTCTGTGCAGCGCTGGACCATTGGGAAGGTTTGTTACCTGGCTGTTCTTCATCTGGGTTACATTCCTTCTGCGAGTTCTCTCTGAACGTTCTGCCTTTCTTTCCCCATGTTAAAACTGGGGGAGTGGTTTTTTAAGTTACTTTAAAAAAAAAAAAACTGTAGTGCGTGGCAGTCAAGATTGCCTTAGGACTTAAAGTGAAGATTGCATGCTACAGAGGTGATATGGTCAGGGACTCAAGGATGCCTGACTACTGCCTCGTAAGCACCTGTACTCTTCCCTGGGACCCTCTTAAGGAACAATTGCCAAATACTAAACAAAGTTCCACTAGATTTTGATTGGCCCCAAGCCCAGTGCCTTCCAAAGCAGAGTTCTGGGTTGGAGCATTGCAGTGTTTTGGGTGGTGGAAACGGCCTCAGCTCACCTGAGCCACATCCATGTCTAGGGGTCTTACCATGCTCTGGTTGTGTCCCCTGCAAAGCAAAGACAGGAGGGAGAGAACAGAGAGGGCCTGACATTGAGGAGCCTTTATCTCCGGTTCAGTTTTGCTGATCCCTGGACCTGGAGGAGAGAAGGTGAAGAGAAGGGAGAAGCACCATGTGTCACCTTAGGCTGCCAGTGACCATGTCCTAGTAGTAGTCAATGTCCTGGATCTAACCAGTTGGTATTATGTGCTTTGGGGGAAGAGTGAGGAACTAGGTGGAGAAGGTGGTAGGCACCTTTCATACTATGCAGGCCTTTTTCTATTGGGACATAATTTAAGGATAGCTCTGTGTACGGTAGCTGAAGTTTTCTTGTCAGTGGGCATACTGCTGCACGGTAGTTAACGCTTCAGAGATGCTCAGTGAAGCTGGGATTCCCGTGTGTGAAAAGGCATTCCCTCAAGCCCCCACGTGAGCGGCATCATGCATCACTGTCTTCAGTGTGGCAGCTCAGGAGAAGACAAGATCCTGATTTAGCAGAAGCTTATGTCACATAAAACACTTCGCTTTAACTATGACAAAGTGAAACTGAATTCGTCATTTAAGAATTTACTCTAGTGAATATCCAAACATGTGCTAATGTACAAGAGGACACTTGCTCCTCCCTTGCTGCCATTGGACCACACCTGCGTGTGGTTTTATGTTCTTCCTTAAGTTCCCAGCCAGGGCTTTGCTAAAACATCTGGGCCGTGAATCTTGGCTCTGAGTTTGGGAGACAACCACTGGGTTATGGGTGGTGAATCCCTCAAGGTGGGCTTAGGACACTGAGGGCCTGTGTGGACTATGGAGCCCTGGCCCTATGTCCAGTGTCTTCAACCAGCCCAAGGAGCTCATGGCAGGCACATGGGGCCCTGTTGAATATTTGTCAGTATTTAGTTAGCCCTTTTGGTAGAGGATAACATTAATGTGTCCAGTGTTGGAGGCCCATTAGCATCAGTGAACCAAGTTGGGTTTGCAGGGGAAAAATAACTGCAAGATATCTTGTATTCCTCAGCTAACCGTTCTGTGAATGCACATAGGGGCAATTGCTGAAAGGATGTGCAGCTCCAACCCACCACTTAAAAGCAGCTCAAAGCTCAGCCAAAAATGTCTGTAGGGGGCTTCCCTGGTGGCGCAGTGGTTGAGAGTCCACCTGCCAATGGAGGGGACACGGGTTCGTGCCCCGGTCCTGGGAGATCCCACATGCCGCGGAGCGGCTGGGCCCGTGAGCCATGGCCGCTGAGCCTGCGCGTCCGGAGCCTGTGCTCCGCAACGGGAGAGGCCACAACAGTGAGAGGCCCGCGTACCGCAAAAAAAAAAAAAAATGTCACCCGTGGTTGAGACCTTCTCACTTAGGGTAAGGTCGTTGTGTTCTGGGATGAACCCTTGGAGGTGAGAATCCCAAGAGTCACCTGCATTTTACTCACCTAAGAGGCAAGGCTGCTGGCTCTGTATCTAAGCCAGGACTTCGGAAGTGGAAGGAAACTCAGACACCTTGTCAAGCTGCTGTTCTCTCATGTCTCCCTTGGCCTCTGCTGTGTGTATCACTGTTGCTGGACAGCCAGTCCTGAAGCATGGTCTTCACATGTCACTGATCTGTTCTGGAGCCTCTGACAGCCTCTAGTGCTGAGAAGCCTCCCAAATCTGCCTTACCCGACCTGTCCAAACCCATTTCCCACTATTGCCTGACATGCATTTTCTGTTTCAGGTAGGTTTTCTTTTTCCTCCCCATATTTCAATTGTTTTTCTTCTGACCATTAGGTACAAAAGATAAGGACATAGAAAATGTCTTAAGTTGGAAATGTGTGACTTCAAACTTCATTAAGGAACTCCAGATTTAGACATGCTGGAATGTGTATTGCATCCGCGGTTAGAGAAGGTGGATTAAATGCAAACAAAATGGAGAAGCTGCGTTTGAAGCCTAAGCAGTTACTAAGGGTCGCTCTGCTCTTGGAGCTGTGCTTGGATCATTCATCTAGAGGCCACTGCTACCTATCCTTCACATTCATTCAGCGGAGGATAAAGGTGTGTAATACTGACGGTCAGTTGGGTGCTGAGGGAGGTACCTAGGGGGCAGATGGCCTCGGTGTCCTCGGGGTTTTTCGTCTTTAGTTGCAGGGCCTGTGTGGGTCGGGTTCCATGTTCTGACCTGCTCCCCTCTGGTGAAGATCTCTTCCCTGAGCCATTCCTTAGTTGACTTCTGTTGGTACCTGAGTTACCCGTGCCGCAGGAGCAGGTAGTTGAGAGTTACTGCACTGATCATCCAGGAGAGCTTACTACGTTGTCTGCCTTACGTTACCACGGTCTTCATTGGTTTACTCCTGTTTCTAAGTGTTTGGCCCTTTCCTTCTGTTTAACTCGCACCACCTCTGGCAGCCTTTTCCAGTTAATCAACCCCACTCGGTCGCACTTCCAGCCTGTACCCACGCTGTCGGAGGCTTAACTGTTTTTCAAAATTGAGTTGTAGTTTATAAGCTGCTTGAAGTGAGGGATGGTTTTTCCCCTTTATCTGTGTTTTCTTTATGATGATAGCTAGCTTGGTACTTGGTCCATATTTTAATATTGATTTCGATGGGGTCTTCGGGACATGTGATATGAATGTTATACTTTAATTGGAATCCAGAGAATGTGGCAACTAGGTTTGGAGCCTGTTCTCCAAAGCAACAATTGCTACTTGACACCTTGGCCCTTAAACAGTTTGAGCAGTAATGAAAGAAACAACTGATTTTAAGCAATGTAGTGTCTCTACAACTCTGAATATTGACTATTAAAGTATAGCTCTAGGTAAACACACAAACTGACTTGCTCGATGGAGAATGTTAGCTATAATAAGCAAATTACATTGTGGAGGAAGTGTTCATTAATTTTGCAGGGAATCATTTACTCTGATCTTGACAGGTGGTCTCTTGCCTGGACTTCAGTGGGGCTGGTTAGTCTTGTCCTTTCCTGGCTCACACCTCTAGCCTCTTAGGCAAAAACTGTATGTAGTTTCCCCTTTGTTGAGGATTGAGTATCAGTTTCGGTGGCTGCTGACTTTCCTTTGCCAGTCCCAGGTTGTGCTGTCTTCAGTTTCATGTTTCTTTCACTGCCCCATCTCAGTTTCACTTGAATCTCAGTTTCACCAGGGCCTGTGATCTACTGCCCTGGTTTCTTTGTTGACATTGAGTCCTTTGGCACCTGTGGCTGCTTCATGAGCTGTCAGGGGTTTGCCTCTAGACATTTCAAGGCTTGGGACTTGTGTTGGAGTTTCACTCTCCCTCCCTGACCACTGGCTTGTGTCATTTGATGATGCCTAATTTGGAACCTAAAACTTTTTGCCTGTTATATCTTCAAATCCATCATGCTTATTGCCTGGAAAATAAGCCCTATATTCTGCTGCTATAAAGTGATGAATGATTTTTAACAAATATATCAGAATTTACATGTTACAAGTTTTATTGCCGAGTGAAGTCATTTTAGGGCTATTCTAACCACGCGGCTATTGCTCAGGAAGTTTTGGAAGTTCTAATTGCGTTCAAGCCATCTTATAATTTACACATGGACCAAACACATTTCATCAGTACAACTAAATAAGTCTTTATTGAGCACTTTCGATGAGCCAGGTAGTGCAGTAGGTCTGAGACTCAAAAGAATGGTTCTGGCTGCTTTTGTGGAGCCTACAGCCTGGTTGATCATGGGCAGCCCTGGGACGGCGGGATGCACTGGCATGTGATGAGGGAGGCGACATGGATTCAAGAGGTTCATCTGTGTGGAATGGGTGTGGGAGGAAAGTCAGAGAAGGCTGAAGTCATGAAGAATGGGGAGGATTTCAGGAGGATAAGATAAGGGAGGGAGGGGCATTCCAGGAACAGGGAACCATACCAACAACCAGAAAGTCCAGGGCTTGCTCGGGAAATGGGATAATTCCATTGGACTGGCTGACTGCATGTGCAGTGACAGTTCCTCATCACACCAGCCCCCGGCCCCCGTGGGTGGGTGCCAGGTGAGGCTTTAGGGTCTGGGCTGGCTCAGCAGGGGTCTCCCAGAGCATCTGAGAGCAGATGTTGGTCAGAGATGGGGGGTATATTGTGGCCAAGCTGAGGAGCCAGCATAGAATCCAGTTTTGGGCCCCTGGGCGAGTGGGAAGTTAGAGACTGAGGAGAGGAGGTGGGAACAGGACAGGAAGTAGGAATGCAAGGCAGGGTGCGGGTGTGTGTGTGTGTCAATTTTTAGGGATATTCAGTGTGAACGAGGCCAGAGGCAAAGGACTTACACTCATATAGAAGTGGGGATGATGCTGGGGAAGTGGGCATCTCATAAAGGTCAGACTGAACAAAGGAGAGAGTGGAGACAGTGGCCAGAGAGCGCCAAGGGCCTTGAATAACAGCCTGAAAGAGGCTCTGGGAACCATTGATCCTTCTCAAACAAGGAGTGAAAGGCCAGACCTGTGTTTTAGGAAGGGGGATCTCCTAGCTATTGGTAGGATGGGTTGGAGAGGAGAGAGACTGAAGGCAAGGAGACCATAGCACTTAGCATCCTAAGTTTAAAGGCAAAGAATGCCTGAACCAAGATGATTCAAATGGGGAAAGGGAAAGGGTTGGTGTGGGAAGCAGGTGGGAAAGGGTTTGGTGACGGCTTAGGTGCTGGGTGACCATATGTCCTTGTTTGCACCAGAGATGCACGGTTTATGCCTATTGACCTGGCATAGATGAATCATATGGAGCTGCCTTTCTGTAAGTCAAAAATGATCCTAGGTGGCCATTTCATATGCACCAACCTAACATTAAAAGGGCTTCCTTTCACTCTTAGAAGTGTCCCAGTTTGGGTAGTAAATTACTTGGTCATCTTAGTTAGAGGTCGGGAGATGAGGCAGAAGAAAGTTTTTTCCAAGGTTCTGAGCTTGGTGACCAGGAGAGTAGCCAGAAGTAATTAGAATTGGGAGGTGGGTGATACTGTCCTATCTTGTTCCCTAAATTTGGGACTGACTCACACCTTACTTTCAAGTAATTCCATTCTCACTAAAGATGGAACACACTTTGACCCCTGAGGATATGTGAAAACCAACAGCCCGTGAAGGTGGTTCGTGTAGGAACCATAACAGCCATTGTTCGGGCTCTTGGAAAACTACTTTGAATGACGTGACTCACATCTGGATGAGTAAGTTCTGGTGGGTGTGTTTGCACACGAGGCCCCCTGAACTGTGGACACTCCTCATACGGGTGGTCAGAGTAAGGGATTGGTCAGCCTAGGCCCCGGGGTTCATGCCCTTCTGTTCAGTGTTTATAGGCTCCGTTTCCCCAAGGCCAGCCAGCCTCGCAGATGCTGGTCCTTATTCACAACGAGGTCTGGGCATGGGTGTGTCCATGGCTTGGTGCAGACCCACCACCTGTATGAGGACAGCGCCCCTCTCACTCATGGAGCCCAGTGCACTTGCCTCCTTCATCATGGAAGCCAGTACCAAGCGTTGGGTGGAGAATCAGAAATGGCACTGTGATAAAGCTGCTTTTAGCCTTTTTACTCTCAAGATCTTGCTTCACTCCCTTTATTTCATGGGTTAACTACAGGCCCTGGTGTGCTGAGGAGGAAAACGCAAGTACGGGGTGGGCCAAAAGGTTTGCTCGTTTTTTTCTGTAAGATGGCTCTAGTAGCACTTAGTTGTCTTTAACTTCATTTGAAACAATTTTGTTAGATTGTATGTGACAGTTGTCACATTAGCATGCATTTAAAAAAAGACATCAAAATTGGTGAATTTTTGTGTAGCCATTTTAATATTGAAGGTAGAAGAAAAAAGCAGCATTTTTGGCATATTATGCTTTATTATTTCAAGAAAGGTAAAAACGCAACTGAAATGCAAAAGATTTGTGCAGTGTGTGGAGAAGGTTATGTGACTGATCGAATATGTCAAAAGTGGTTTGTGAAGTTTCATGCTGGAGATTTCTCTCTGGACGACGCTCCACAGTCGGGTAGACCAGTTGAAGTTGATAGCAATCAAATTGAGGCATTAATTGAGAACAATCAACGTTATACCACGCGGGAAATAGCCAACATACTCAAAATATCCCAATCAAGCGTTGAAAATCATTTGCACCAGCTTGGTTATGTTCACCGCTTTGATGTTTGGGTTCCACTTAAGTTAAGCGAAAAAAACCTTCTTGACCGTATTTCCGTATGCGATTCTTTACTTAAACGTTCCATTTTTAAAACAAATTGTGATGGGCGATGAAAAGTGGATACTGTACAATAATGTGGAACGTAAGTGATCATGGGGCAAGCGAAAGGAACCACCACCAACCACAGCAAAGGCCGGTCTTCATCCAAAGAAGGTGGTGATGTGTATATGGTGGGATTGGAAGGGAGTCCTCTGTTATGAGCTCCTTCCGGAAAACCAAAGGATTAATTCCAACAAGCACTGCTTCCAGTGAGACCAACTGAAAGCAGCACTCGACAAAAAACGTCCAGAATTAGTCAACAGAAAACACATAATCTTCCATCAGGATAACGTAAGACCGGATGTTCCTTTGATGACCGGGCAAAAACTGTTACAGCTTGGCTGGGAAGTTTGGATTCATCTGCTGTATTCACCAGACATTGCACCTTTGGATTTCCATTTATTTAGGTCTCTACAAAATTCTCTTAATGGAAAAAATTTCAATTCCCTGGAAGACTGTAACAGGCACCTGGAACAGTTCTTTGCTCAAAAAGATAAACAGTTTTGGAAAGATGGAATTATGAAGTTGCCTGAAAAATGACAGAGGCTAGTGGAACAAAAGGGTGGACACATTGTTGAATAAAGTTCTTGTTGAAAATGAAAAATGTGTCTTATTTTTACTAAAAAACTGCAGGCACTTTTGGCCAACCCATAATTACTCCTGCTTCTGTTTCACAGGTGGAATTACTGGCCATGCCATGGCATCCTTCTCCAAAGGATAAATGGCTTTGTCAGGCAGACCATGATAGTAGAAGATAGTTTAGTGGGAGCACAGTTTTTGAAATGGGTACACTCCAGAGGGTCCTGCTGTGAGAAATGTTGTATACAAAGTGTTTAAAACTGACAGGTTTACCCTGGGAGGGGGAAGGGTAAGCTGGGACGAAGTGAGAGAGTGGCATGGATATATATACACTACCAAATGTAAAGTAGCTAGTGGGAAGCAGCCACATAGCACAGGGAGATCAGCTCAGTGCTTTGTGGCCACCTAGAAGGGTGGGATAGGGAGGGTGAGAGGGAGGAGACACAAGAGGGAGGAGATATGGGGATGTATGTATATGTATAGCTGATTCACTTTGTTATAAAGCAAAAACTAACACACCGTTGTAAAGCAATTATACTCCAATAAAGATGTTAAAGAAAAAAACCTGACAGGTTTTTTTATTACTGGACAGGTCCACAAACAACAGGTCCTAGCTTCAGTTTTTGGTAGCCTAATAGTTATAGAAAGAGTCAGTACCCCATCATGGGCGTTGTGTGTTGCATACCAGGTGTGTGGATGAAGAATTCTAAGAACACCAGAGTACTCAGTCTGTGTTAAATCTTTGATGAAGACAACACTGATCTGCATAGAGGTTTTTTTTTTTTTTTTTTTGATAAATGTTCCCATGGGACAGTGGTATAGATTGAGGGTTAGCTCTGTAGTTTTCTCCTAGATGGCTTCTCCCTTCCCTTCAGAATGAACTACGCTTTTCTCTTTATTTCATTATGAAATCTTTAGTGTTTTCATTGAATTCTTTTTGACTACAAAAGAACTCGAGTATTATAGAAAATTAGGAAGATGCAGGAAACAATAGAGAGAATCAGGGTCATTCCTAATCTTACGACTCTTCCCCTTAACACGTTTCCTCCTTCCTTCTTCTAATCCCACCTGCTTGGAGATAAACTGTTAGGTTTTGTTGTAAACTTTCCAGACTAGCCGTTTGCATGCACAAACCATGTATCCAGAGATCCATGTTTTTTGTTTGTTTGTTTGTTTAACAAAATAAGCATCATACTATATACGTTTTGTGACTTTTTCATTTAATATACCTTGATTATCTTTCCAAATCGTACGTATTCGTCTACTACTACATCTTAGTTACTACAGGATTCACATGGATGACTGTACAATATGTTTCCACCCCATGGTTGATGGAAATTTAGGCCGATTCTCAATTTGTACAATTATAAACCATGGTGCAGTTAATATCCCTATTAATTGACTTCATCATCAGGCTAGTGTTTTTGTAGGAGAGAACTCCTAGACTTGACCTGACGAGGTCAAGTTGCCCTCCAGGTTTAATCCATTTTGCTGTTCTGTGTGCTGCGTGACTGTGCCTGTTTCCTTACCTCTTGGCATTACACGTCTTTTAATATTTTGCAAAAACTTTTAGGTTAAAAAATGGTATCCTTCTGTTGAATGGTCATTCCTTGAATCATGAGTGAGGTTGAGCATCTTTTCGTATGTGGACTGGCTCTTTGAATTTCTTTGAATTGTCTATTGATAGGTTGTTAATATTTTGTTCCTGATTTATAGGAGCTTTGAGAATAAGGTATTAAACCTTTCTTTGTACATTTGAGAATTTTAAAAAAATATTCATTTATTTATTTGGCTGCGGCAGGGCTTAGTTGCAGCATGCGGGATCTACTTCCCTGACCAGGGATCGAACCCGGGCCCCCTGCAGTGGGAGCACGGAGTCTTAACCACTGGACCACCAAGGAAGTCCCTTGTGAATGTTTCTTATCTGTCATTTGTTTTTAAATTTGTTTATGGAGAGTCTTTAAAAAGAATGGTGTCAAATCTGTCTTTTTCCTTTATGGATTTTGAATTTTATGTCATGCTTATTTAGGCTTTGAAATTCTTCAAGTATTTTTGGAGCCCAACAGTCTTGATATTTATTCAGTGATGCAGTAAGTTAACTAATATTAGAGTATCTACTTGATGTGTTCTGTTCCTACTTATTAAAGCATCATTTCTTCCCCTCATTAATTTCACTTTGAGCTCCTGTATGTCAGAGGCGTTCATTCATTACAGCGGCTTTTTAGGAAATTGAATATCCCCCTTTTGGAAAACCTGAGAGTTATGGTCCAGCTAAGCATTTGACCAGCCTCTTCCAGGAACCTCATGGTTTCCATGGCACCTTTATAACCCTTTTATAAGGATCTCTGAGCAGACAGGGTGCTTTTTCGTTAAAAACTGACTCAGCCAAAGTCGTGGGTTTCAAACGCATCCTGCTTTCCTGAGGTTTGTTAGAACAAGTGCCCAGAGGCAGGAGCTCCCCACGCTAATCTCCCTTCCCCTTTAAGATGTGTGACCTTGGGTTTGTCACTTAACCTTTCTAGAGCCCTCTACTCATTTTTCAAATGCAGGACTCAGTCATCCCTTTTAATGCCTCTCCCGTCACTGTTTCTTGGTTTCATGATTCTTTTGAATTTCAGCTTAGGGCTGTGTCTCTGCTACTGTGGTTTTCTTGTCTGTCATTTCCCTCTTCTGATCTTTTCTTTCCATCTTTTGAGTCTCTTATTTGAAATCCCTTTAGGCAGGCAGTTATTCATTTGGATTCTTCTCTTTGTTTCTACAGGCCCTTAGATGTGTCTGCCTCATTTCCTGGGCTCTGTCTTTGCAGCTGAAATTAGAAACCTGAAGAAGCATAGCAGATGCTAGAATCTTATGAAGTAACAGGCCCAAAATAGCCCAAGCCCACTGGTAGAGGGCTTGGCTATAATTCCAGTGACAGCTCCTGATGGGGCTGACCTGACCAGATCCCCTGTTTCTCCTAGACTTTTGAGGATGGCCTCAGTACATCCTCACCCCCTTGGCCAAACCCTCGACTTTTGTAGTCCCATTTCCCCCATTTTTTCCTTTTAGTGTGTTAGTATTAAAGGGTTTGGGAAAATTTCAGTACCTGTATGTAAATGGGAGTTCAAATCTACAGAAACTGCAAGCAGTCACTGAACAGAAGTCGGGGTTGGGGGTACTCAGCTGTGGGTAGCAGGGTGCGGTGATAAGTCAGGTGGCCCTTGGGCATGTGGCTCATTTGATAAGCAAATGGCTGCCCGTGTACCCTGAGAGCCTCCTGCACAAGGAGAGAAGCAGCCTGGAGTGATGGAAAGAAGGCAAAATAGGAACCAGATTTGAACCCCCCCAGTTTGGGGGCTACCAGTTGCTTTTTGTTTTAGGTACATCCCTTAACTTCTGAGTCTACCCATTTCATGGGGTGGTTGTAAGGATTAAGGGATAAGATTCGTGTATGCTGACTACTAGGAAGTGCTATCTATAAATGGTAATGATAGCTTTTTAGTACTCGTGGTGGTGACGGAATTACCAAGAATACAAGGATGGGTATGAAAATAAGTTGAATATGAGTAAAATCTGTAAATGTACTAGGAGACTTTATCTATAAAGTGCTAAAGAACTTGGGAGGTGAGAGCTTCTATCAATCTGTGGGTAGGAGGGGAACGCACAACATTTATATACTAAATACTCATTGATCAATCAGAGCTGCTGTAAGATGGGCTGCCAGATATTTAACAATTCCTTTTTAAACCTCCAGTGCATTTGAATGATAGGATAGGACTTGACTGTCGAGTTTTCTTTGTCCAAGTGGTGAGTGACTGCAGTGTACCCACATGCACAGGTGGAGCCCTTACTAAGAATTCCCTTATCCTGGTGGCACAGAGATACCCAAGAACACCTGCTGATATGTGATTTGAATGCACTTCCTCATAGAAACATGTTTTCTATATTTTGGGTATATCGGCTGTGTGAGATGTCCTGGGAACTTATCACTTCTAGGGTGGTTTCTATGGAAAAAGTGAACTCTGAGTTCCAGACTTAGAACTTAGAATACAGCTTGTTTGAATATTGATAAAGAAAACTCTCACTTAATGCTACAGGAGGATGTGCGACCATGTTATAAGTGAAGTGGCGATACAATGAGGTTCTCCCTAAATGGATCGAAGGGGTAGTAGCCCCACTGTGTTGCATTGTAACACGGGCCAGGTCAGTTGTAGGAAGACTTTGGTATCTAAGAGGCTAGGAAACTATTCTGCTTTGATTTTAAACATTACATTTTGAAATCTTGGTTTAAGAAAATTACCTTAAAAGAAGGATAAAAAAAGGAAGGGGCAGCATCAGTAGCAGGAACAGCAACCGACCCGTGGTGGGGTGGTGGTGATTTCCTGGCTTCCTGTAAATGCTGGCTATAGAGCTTATGAATGTTGGTTGTTGAATTCTAGATTGATGTGGAGACAAACCCAATAAGGGATGTTAGGTAACATCCCACAGCTGTTTTTTCCTGGATTCCCTGTCCATTTGGGCTATTGTAATAGAACACCATAGATTAAGCGGCTTTTAAACAACAGGAATGTATTTCTCCTTGTGGAGGCTGTGAGTCCATGATCAAGGCACTGGCAGATTCAGTGTCTGGTCAGGGGTGCTTCCTGTTTCATGGATAGCCATCTTCTCTCTGTGTCCTCAGATGTTGGAAGGGGAGAACTCTGGGCTCTTCAGCCCCTTATAAGGGCACTGATCCTGTTCATGGGGGCTCCACCCTCATGACCCAGTCACCTCCCAAAGACCCCACCTCCAAACACCATCACATTGGGAATTAGGTTTCAACATAATGAATTCTGGAAAGACAAAAACATTCAGTCTATATCACCCTGTCAGCAAGCAATGGGTTCGTTCTCGTGGGCAGACCTGAAGTCTGTCTTCCATGAACACCCTTTGTTAGTTTCCTTCAGAGGAGAAACTTTGGTTTGCTTTTTATATTTCTAACACTTGAATAAGGGTTCCTATAACTTGAGCTTTTGATAAACTCTAAAAACTAATACTTAAAAAGGAAACTGGTATGCCTTCTGGAAGATTGCTTTTGCTAGTGTAATGGACAGGAATAATAAAGATTAGCCAGGAATAATGGACATTTTAGAGAGACTTTTTCTCCCAAATGATATTACCAAGAAAGGGAGCAATAGAAATCAATCAACAAGAATCTGTCAGGCACTAGCATATGCCTCTACTGGATTGAGGATTTTGGAAGAACCAAAGATGTATAATACACAATGCTTCTTCAAAAGTTTATCATGTAGATAAGATAGATATGCAAAACAATGACTGGAAAAGACAGTATGAAATGAATTACTTTGCTACAAATCATTTTTGGAAGATGGGGGGGTATAAATTATACATACGTGAATCCATGCATTTTAAATGGCAATGTGCCCAAATGCATAATCCAGACAATTGGAGAAATTTAGTAATTTCTGAAGTACAGGCTCGAGCTGGTCTTTGAAGAGGGGCAGGACTAAAGGGTTATGCGAGAGGATATGTAAAACTGTAGATTAAAAAAATTCACTGTTCTATTTTATTCCTAATAAGCTAACCTGGTGTTACACAGAAAGGAACACAATTTTTGTTTTAAAGATTTTAGTCAGGGCTTCCCTGGTGGCGCAGTGGTTAAGAATCCGCCTGCCGATGCAGGGGACACGGGTTCGAGCCCTGGTCTGGGAAGATCCCACATGCCGCGGAGCAACTAAACCCGTGTGCCGCAACTACTGAGCCTGCTCTCTAGAGCCTGTGAGCCACAACTACTGAGCCCACGTGCCACAACTACTGAAGCCCGTGTGCCTAGAGCCCGTGCTCCACAAGAGAAGCCACTGCAACGAGAAGCCCGCGCACCGCAACAAAGAGTAGCCCCTACTTGCCACACTAGAGAAAGCCTGCACATAGCAACGAAGACCCAACACAGCCAAAAGTAAATAAATAAATAAAAGATTTTAGTCACCTGAAAAGTATTTCGTCTATGTGGTTTCACCGGTGTGGCCACCTGTGTTTAAGCAGTGTCTGTGGTGGTAATACATGGACTCCACATCACTTATTTTTCTGATGTGTGTGGTAGCTGTTCCCTATATATCTGCCAAGTGAAGTTTTCTGAGGCTCAGTTCTGATGTCACCTTTATCTGGTTCAGAAACTTTCAGTAGGTTCCTAAAGCTTGAATTCCTCCGCCCCTGGAAAGGTGTTTTGGGTTCCTCCATGGTCCGCTACAATCCTGACTTCCCAGCCTTTTCCTTCTGCCTTTCTCTGCACACCCAGTCCACAGCCAGCCTTACTGCAGGTGCCCCCTCACCCACACAGCTTGCTGTGTGTCCTACATGTGGGTCTCTTCCTGGTAGTCCCTGTCTCTGCGTGTTCAAATCTTGCATGCCCTTCAGAGCTTTGCTCAAATGTCAGTACTTCCATAAAGCCTTATCTTTCCAGCTAACAGAATCCCTGCCACCTCTGAGCCTGGTGGCATCCAGCCTACCCTGCTCTTGTGGCCCTTGGTATTTTCTCCTTTGTATTGTTGGTTACTGAGGAAGTTTTTCTCCTCTCCCCGGAGAGAGGGCAGAGTGCCAGGCCCTTCTCATCTTGGTTTTTCTGCACCTAACATCAGCTGTGCTTTCCACACAAGAGGCCTTGCCTCCTGAGAAAAGGTGCCTCGTGAATCAGAACTGGCATCTCCAGTACTTACCCTGACTAGTAAACACCGGGGCCTCTTTGTTGCTCTACTTACGTATTCATTTGGTGGGTTTTGCTGCTGTGTGTATAGATGGTGGATACATGCAGACAAGCATAATATGATTCTGTTAACATTCTGCTTTATAATGCAGTCTCTAAGATGTCTTTTTATCAAAGGGAGTTTCCCGGGGAAGCTGTGGGGTGTAAAGAGGCAATCGTTTGGAAACATCAGAATCCTACCCAGCTGTAGATTAAGGAAGCTCTCTCAGGATGTGGGGAGAAAGCTAAATGCTAAGATGTGTCCCTGCCCACAAGATTGTATGGTGTTGGGTAATGTCTCTGCCTGATTGTTGTATTGTTCACAGCTGTCACACACACAGACGTGCCAGCTGTGCTGTCATTGTGGCTATCTTGCATGATCTGCTATAGAGGGCCACTATTCCCAGTCCGTCTAATTTGGGGATATTGGGAGAGCG
This sequence comes from Monodon monoceros, assembly GCF_005190385.1. NCBI lineage: Eukaryota > Metazoa > Chordata > Mammalia > Artiodactyla > Monodontidae > Monodon > Monodon monoceros. The sequence goes on from NW_021700178.1 coordinate 451,177, forward strand.
ATTTGGTGTTCGGTTATCTGTTGCTGCGCACAAGCCATCCCAATATTTAGTGGCATAAAAACAATGGTCTATTTTCATTTCATGTTTGTGTGGGCTGAGTCACATGAGTGCCCTCTCCAGCTCATCTGCTCTCGTGGCTTCAGCTTCCACCTGTAAGCATAAGACTTCTAGGCTCATTTTTTTTTTAATAGACTATTTCTAGGGTATGATTTATTTTTATTTTCTAAATTTATTTTTGGCTGCTTTGGGTCTTTGTTGCTCTCGGGCTTTCTCTAGTTGCAGCAAGTGGGGGCCGCTCTTCCTTGCAGCACGCGGGCTTCTCATTGCGGTGGCTTCTCTTGTTGCGGAGCACGGGCTCTAGGCACACGGGCTGCAGTAGTTGTGGCTCGTGGGCTCAGTAGTTGTGGCTCATGGGCTCTAGGCGCGTGGGCTTCAGTAGTTGTGCCGCACGGGCTTAGCTGCTCTGTGGCACGTGGGATCTTCCCAGACCAGGGCTCGAACCTGTGTCTCCCGCATTGGCAGGCGGATTCTTAACCACTACCCCACCAGGAAAGCCCTCTAGGCTAATTTTTGAGCCTTTGCTCCCTCCTTGAGCTCTAGACATAAATATCCAGCTGACTGCTGGCATAGTCCGTGGGATTCCTCCAACCTTTGCATTTCCACAAGGGAGCTCTTTATCTTTAACACGGATGTGAAAATTATGTTGTTTCTTTTTAAGTCTCCAGTGCCTGCCTAGTATATGGCACACACAGTAGACACTGGGTAATACTTGATGAGTTAGTGTGTGAATGAACACTTGTGTAGGCCCACCAATAGGAGAGTGGGTAGATAATGGTACACACGCAGTGGAATACTGAAATGAGTGAACCAGATCTACTTGTATCAACAAGGATAGATATCAGTGGTGAGTAGAAAAAATAACATTATGGAGTATTTAGTATATGCTACCATTTATCTAAAATGTCCAGCCCCAAATATTGTGCATTTCTGGCTACATATTTATGTGGTCCTGGTGTACTAACATGGATGTGAGGGCATCGCTCCACTGTCAAGATAATGGCTATCTTTTGGGGGTTAGAGCGGGGGCAATTGCAGGGGGAAGGAACCCTCAACAGTAACATTAAATTTGTTTTAAAAAATCCAAGGTGAGTAGGAATAGGCTATAAAACGTTAACTGAGTTTTGGAGATATGGATGTCTGCTTTAACTCCTCTGTACTTTATAAGAAAAAAATCTGCAATATATTAATTTTTTTTTTAAAGGAAAGACAGTGATATACCAGGGGTCAGCAGAAATAAATGTAGTGAGCCTCACTGAGAAGTGAAGCAGGGACTTGATGAGGGTCACAGTTCTGTGCCGGAGATTAGAACCCAGATAGCGTGGCCCCGCCCAACTGCTCTTTCCCCTCTCCCATGTCATCGCGTTATATTCAGACCTAGAATGTTTGGTAAATATGATTGATCGTTTTCCATTCACGTTGATATTGACGGCCCGTTACCTGTGTTAGTCAAGCTCTGTGGTGGGCATAGGCTAACCAGGGAATATTCAGGGTCTGGCTCGTTATGCCACTGTTCTGACATCTCTTTAAGGAGGATCTCTATTGCCATCCCTATAACACCAGTGGGTCTCACAGATGGTTTAATATATACTCACAGCAAAGGCACTATGTATGATCCCAGAGGGCTGAGGAGAGATGGGCCAGCATTGGGAAGTGCAGGTCCACTTGACTTGGTGCCTCTGAGGTCTAGGAACCACGTCTTACTTGTCCATGCATCTGTCCTGGCACCTGCCACCTTGGTGCTTAAATATTTATTTGAATTAATGGATCCAGGAATGTTTTATTAATGTGGCGTTGTTAATCAGGATGCAGGTGAGACCTTCTCCCCGTATGCTGAGAGTAAAATATGATTTATTAGGTTTAGACAAGTAATAACAGAGCCTGGAAAGAGACCTTTCACCTGGAATGAGTTTTCTGGGAGCAGCTGTTGGAGGTTCCTTTGTGGGTGATCTTGCAGTTCTGATCTGAGACCCATGTGCTCGTGGTAGCGCCTGGCTGTTTTCCTCAACTTCCCCAGGGCTGGTGGCCACAGCCCCTTTCCTTGCACCGTCAGGCAGGCAGCTTGATTCACAGTGCTTCCCTCCTCTTCCCCACTCCCACTGTGATGTGAGGTGCTTCGCTGACAGCTCAGAAACAGCATCCCAAAGACTGCTGGCAAGTACAAAGGACCACATTCCCGCAGAAAGGTAGCCGAAGCTTTCTGGAGACATTGCAGTTTATGGGGGGTAGGAATGGGTAAGATAATTGTATTCTCTCTCTTCCCCCTTCTCATGCCAACTGTGTTAACCGTTACGGTGCTCAGAGCTGAAATAGGAAATACAGCTTCTCAGAAAAGAACTTAGAACAAGGCAGATTTCTACTCCACTGTGAGTTGTTGCCCTTCCCTGTGGGCAGTAGCTCTGTCATGAACAGCCTGCCTGTGTTAAATGATCTTTGTGCACTTTTATGGCTGATTCCATCACCATATAACTTAAAGTTTTAACTAGTTTGATGACCTCGGTTTCACATTATGTGTAATTTCCAGAAGGCAATAATAAGTGAATGGTTGATGTCCTTAGGAGAAATAACTAGATAAAATATTCATTGTTTAGCCTTGGAATGGAGATGGGGCTGGTTATGAGCTAATCATTACTCTGGGTGTTAGAGATTTAGATTAGAGTTTGTGAAGTTCTAAAGAATATACGAAGTGTGACTGCTTTTCCTGTCATGCTAATTAAACTAACATGCCAAGCTCACAAGTTCGTATGTTGGGAAAACTGCCACCGACCACTCGTAATGAATTACTGGGACAGAATAAGCAGCAAGGACTGAGAGAACTGATGTTACTCCTTACCGACAGCAGGTAGCACGGGCATGTCACAATTATGAACGGGGAGGTGGGTGACAATGGACTGAAGCCCTGCCTTGGGGTTAGAAGACCTGGGTTCCAGTCCCGGCTCTGCGGTTTCAGGGGAAATGTGGGCAAAGTCACTTAAACTTGCTGAGGCCTCCCCCCTCCTCTGCCCCTGTACTTTGCCAGAGATGAAATAATACTCCACTTACTTCTCAGAGGAGTTGTGAGGTTCAAACTAAAGTTTCAAGTCCTCCAAACTATAATCCAGTTCTGTCGTCGTTCCCATCATAGCAGCATCAGGATCCTCTGGCAGCACAGCTGACCCCCTGAACAACAGAGGTTTGAACTGCGTGGGTCCACTTATACATGAGTGTTTTCAACAGTAGATGCTGCTGTGCTGCGTGGTCACAGCTGGTTGAATCTGATGATGCTGATACAGAGAGCTGACTCTAACTTACACGTGGATTTTTGACTGTGCAGAGGGCCAGCGCCCCTAACCCCTGCCGTTGTTCAAGGGTCAGCTATATAGATTTTGTCACAAGTTTCCAGAAGGTAAGAGCATGAAGACGTGGGGAGTCGCCGGCAAGGCAAAGAACTGCTGTATGAGTGATGAGTTCCCCAGCCCTGAGGGTATTTAAGCCTAAATTGGATAACCGTCTTCTTGCCAGAGATTCAGAAGAAGGGGTTTGAAAGTTGAGTAGGCAGTTCCTTTCCAAGGTCCTCTCCCTCTTAGATTCCCTATGGACACATTTTTCTATTTACCAATCTTATGTGAGGCATAGAAAACATAATGGTTGCAAAGAGAACAATAGAGGTGGTTAAAGCAGAGTTTAGAAAAAAAAAACAACTGAATATAACCCAGGAAGAGAAATCTAAGAGAGGACAAATATTCCACTCTCTCAGAATTGACACTTGATTCATCCTGGATGATGGATTAAAAGAAACACAGATCTGTTCTTTCTCCTTCCCATCTTACAGATGAGAAAATTTGAGGCTGAAGAGGAGGGCGTGTGCTGGTAAGCACTGGCTAACAGGTGTCAGGCATTGATCTTAAAAACACTACTCGTTACTCATGGAATTCTCCCACCTACCCTACGGGAGGGACCCGATCATAAACTGATGCCCAGGGAGGTTATATAATTGGCCCAAGTCACACTGCTACTCCATGGCCGGCAGTCTGGCTCCAGAGTTTGTTTTACTGTGGCACTTCCATGGTGGTTGTTCAGGGAAGTTACAGTCATATTCTGTAATTTGCTTTTAATTATAAATCTCCCTTGTGGTGTACTGGAGTGGTGTGCCTGAGGATGAATGAGTTTGAGATTCCTGACCTTGGGGATCAGTGTGGGGACTCCTACTAGGGGATGTACCTCCCTTCACTCCCAGTGGTATGTGGCCTTGGGGACCAGCCTTGTAACTGAGCTCACATCTTTGTAGAACGGCTGGCCAGATGTAGGAAAACCCTCTGAGGCTGTGAATGAAAGTGGAGTTGACGTCCCCAAACAAGGAATGAATTCTCTGCTTTGTCTTTGCTTCTCCAGTGCTCTGACATCCCATGTTGCATGCAACATGCTTGCCTAAACTGGCTGCTTCCTCAAATCTGAAAGTCTTTCTGTTGTATTGGGGTGATGGCTTCAGGTTCTTAGCTAAAGTAAAATGAATCTCAGTGACTAATGGTCTCAGCTCTTAGGAGGCACAGAAGTTGGGGAGAGGGTGTTGTGAGTGAAATATGTCTTAATCTTAGTTAGTATTAGGCTAGACATTTCCTTGAGGTAGAAGGGACGTAATAAGTTGTGTGTGATATTAGTGTATTTCACCGATGTCTTTGCTTTAAACACAGTAAAGAGTGAGGCCCTTGATCTGAATTGGTTTGAGTTTTCAAGAATGCATTTTAAATGTAGATAGGCCCTAATAATATCAGTAGGTTAAAACATTTCTTTGACCAGGTGTTTGGAGTTTTAGGATGCAGTTTCCCACTGGGAATATTTTTGCGGGTGTCTGTGTTTCTAGGTCAGCCTGTTTGGTCCATACTACACTTGAGCTATAATATTCCCAGTGTGAGACTGAGTGAGGCCTGAGCCCTGGGGTCTGCTAACCATGGTGTATAGGGTGTGGTTCCTGATTTAGGGGTGACTGCGATGTCTGGCATTTTGCCTACCTCCTGTTGTATTTGACCTTTTCAAACCTCCTCCAGCTCTTGGTGTATCTGTGGACCCAGAGCCCCATCATACTTGGGTCGCCTTGACAGTGGTGAAAAGACGTTTCCTTTGAGCAGCTGTTCTCAACTAGTTTCCTCCAAATGGCAGTGAACTGATTTGTTATAAGGGTGTGAATCACCAAATACCATGTTCCTCTTAGAAGTGTATTTGTGTTTTCAGAAAATATTATTAAACCAAATGAATCACTGTTTGGTAAAATTCCAATAAACTTCAATAATTGGGTGATTTCGAAGTAAGAGACTGGCATGGACATACATACACTACCAAATGTAAAATAGATAACTAGTGGGAAACAGCTACATAGCACAGGGAGATCTGCTCGGTGCTTTGTGACCACCTAGAGGGGCGGGATAGGGAGGGTGGGAGGGAGACACAAGAGGGAGGAGATATGGGAATGTATGTATATGTATAGCTGATTCATTTTGTTATACAGCAGAAACTAACACACCATTGTAAAGCACTTATACTCCAATAAAGATGTTAAAAAAAATAATTGGGTGATTTCAATTCTGTAACCAAGAATTTGGGAAATGTGAAATAAGAGATAACAGGGCAAGAAGGGCCATTAGACTAGCCTTAAACCCTTCTTCCTTCCACAGTTGCTTCTATACAGTTGTGAATTTCTAGATTCCGGATTTTATTTTCTAACAAAGCTTACACAACAGAGGGGAAGATAAAGAAGCTTGCAAGTGTGAATCGTAATATTAGATGTTACTTGCACTGAAAAAAATTGCCCAGAAATAAGACTTCTTTCCCCATTTGGGTCTTTATATCCCAGGACATGTGATTTACGTACTTTGATGAAGAACAAACCTAAAACAAAAACCCCAAGCCAGCCCCAGAGCATGGTAACGCATTGTTTTGGAGAGAGCTATTTTATTTTATTACAGTGCAGGGATTGTACACCTTCACAATGGGGCTGTTTTCCTCTTGTGCTTTTTTCCCCTTTCCCACCACCTGTACGGTAACTGGTGGATGAATCACCTGTGTATAGAGTGTATGACTCAGTTGGCAGCATCCCGAGCCATCAGTTAGCTTTTGTTGGCTGTTATAAAGTTATTTAAAAATAGCAAGTGTTGGTTTTCCTAAGAGTTGAGGATATTCCCATTTGGGAGAATGGGCTGGAGGGTCCCTTAGGCTCTGGGAATAGGTCATCTCCGCCCAGCACTGCCATCCAATCCCCCGGTGAGTTTGGATTAGGATAATTTATCCCAAGGGCGGCTGGCCCAGTGGAGGGAACCACTGGAGAGGTTGACCTAAATGCAGGCTTTGTCGGCCTGTTGAAAGGTGAAGTAGGAGGAAGGGGATGCTGGCAAAGCCACTTGAGAGCATAGAGTGGTGCTTTTTTGGAAGGCATGTTTGAGTGTCAAGTGACTCATAATTTTCTTCCAAGTTTAGCTTGCCACTGGTTGCGTGAAAATATTTTTCTTAGCTGCCGCCTCCTGATCATTTTTCGGTTTAATAATCAAATTCAGTGTTTTAAAGAAACACCAACTTGAAATGTAGGCCCTTGGACAGACTAGGATGGGCAGACAAGTGATTCATGATCAAAGACCCCTGAGATACCTTCTCCCTCCTACATGGACACCTCATCACATTGACTTTGACCCTGTGCCTGTTGTGAAGTGTTCTTAACATGGGAACTTGGTTCATCCTAGTTTTGCACAGTGGTTTGTACTTGGCAGTGTTCCATAAGTGGTGCTGTTTAGCACAATTCCAGTGAGGATTTTGATCCCATTGTCTTATTCTAACACCAATACTTCAGGAGACTTCCACTGAAGGTGGACGGCCTATAAGTGGCCTGACTCTTGGGGGAGGCTGTGGGGCACGTCATCATTAGCTTCGCCCCACATAACTTATGAAAATGTCCACTTTGGAGTAACATGTGCATTGAGAACTTTGAAAGGACAGGTGGAAGTTAGGAGAGGCTCTCTGGCAGGCTTGCTGGGATGAAGGTGGATGCTTTGATGGTTCCCTGAGAGGTGAGAGCATTAAGTCCTCTCCGCTCCTTCACAGGTTTCCTCCTTGAGCCTAGATGCAGAGCCTGTGAGGAAGGGCAGTGTCTTGGACCTTTTGGGATGCTGTGACAGAATACTATAGACTGGGGGGTTGAGGCAGGGGCTTAAATAACACATATTTAATTGTCACAGTTCTGGAGGCTGGGGGTCCCAGATCAAGGCACCAGCAGATTCTAGTGTCTAGTGAGGGACTGCTTTCTGGTTGACAGTCTTCTTGCTGAGGCCTCACGTGGTGGAAGGGCCGGGTGGTGCTCTGGGGTCTCTTACAAGAGTACTAATTCCATTCATGAGGGCTCTACTCTCATGGCCTAATAATCTCCCAAAGGCCCCACCTCCTATACCATCGTATTGGCCTTAGGACTTGATGTGAATTTGGGGCAGGGGGACAAGCATTCAGTCTATAGTAGGCAGTTAACTGTGGGTAGTTAGCCTTGTTGACCTTGTCACAGCACCAAGCCACTGTAGTGTCAGGCTGTTCCCAGGGGCTTGCTGAGACACTGCACGGTACTGTCTGCCCTAGTGTAGACGCACACAGGCAGAATCAAGGGCAGGCATGCCTTTGGAGACTCCCCAGCTGGACCATTGCCCAGGGGTGAAGTAGCGAATGCTTTGCCCCAAACTTAGTCTGATTCCACCGATACAGAGATTCACATCTGTCCCATGCCTTCTCTTGATGCCAGCTCCCTTGAGGTCTGGCCTCTCCAGAGACCTGAGGGAACAGCAAATGGCTGTACAGAAAAGGCGGCCGTCCTTTGTGTGATCATCTATTCGTGGTCTCCAGTGCCAGTGAGGCCGGCAGGTATTTAAAAGTGAATGAGTTTCTGTATCCCAGGGCTACAGAGAGGGCCACACCCAGAGGGGGGATGTTAGGAGGACTTTCACTAGGCAGAGCTTCTAGCTTTTAGGTGGAGGAAGGCAGTGATTGGTCCAAGGGGATTCTGTTACCCCCACCATCTCATACCTGGGGGTGTGTGGCAGCATCCTGCGGAGGAAAAGAAGCCACAGGCTAAGTGTGGCACCTTTTCCTAGAATGTGAACTTTAATGAAAGATTTTGGGGAAAACTGAAATCATATAGACATAAATGTGCCTTAGAACCAGAGTATGCTGGGTTGGGTCATTGGTACCCTTGCTTTTTTCATTTCCTTAGCGCAGAAGGCTATTAACATCCAAGTAAGTGGATCCCTGAACTAGCTTATTGTAACCTTGACCCATGTATATCAATTCTGAATGGAAAGAAGGCGGTGGCACTTAGCTGGCACACCATTGCTAGGAATTAATATACTTTTCTTCTGATTTCCTTTTTATTCCTTTTCCCTTTTCTCCCCTCCTTCCACTTCTTTCCCTCCTTCTTTTTGCCTCCATCCTATTGAGGCAAGTCGTACCTCTCTGATTCCTAGTGCCCTCCCTCTCAGGGTGTTGGGAGGGAACACGGTATGTCCACTGCTGCCTCCTCGAGTGCATAAGCTGGTAATTGGGCTTCTCTTCCATTCAGTTCCCACAGCCAGAGGCGGGTCTTGACTTCACCCCGAGTGCTTTCCTTTAGGCAGTGGGTGAGCTCGGCCTCTGAAACATCTTCGGCAATTAAAGAAAACATCCTGCCCGCCCTTCCTTCCGGTTGCCCTCACAGCTGTGGCTTTATTTGATATGATTTTTCAAATCATGAGCTCATCCAGGAGGCGTCAGTGGGAGGGTTAACAGAGGTTATCCTGGAGGTATCCTGGGATTCACAGTGCAGTTTGCAGACGGACTTGCTGAGCCAAAGTCCAGCCCTTCAGATCGCTCTGCAGTGTGGCCTGACCCGGCCTGATGTACCTTTCCTGGTAGAGCCTCACTTTGCCACCGATATTTATCTTTAAAAACGGGGTGGTGGTGGCAGGAAAGAGAGCTGGGAGCCAGAAGTCATTGGCCCAGGTTTCTAGCTCCATGCTCGCTTTATGGAAGAAAGCTTGTCTCCTCAATCTGAATTGAGTGTCACAGCTTGTTTAGAGAGAACTAGGGCTTCCTGTCCTGTGTTCCTCACTCCCCTTTTGGCACTTGTCTCCTTGAATCCAAAAGCCTAGAGCTCTTGGTCTGTCTTGGGGAACCACAGTGCACTGTGTATGGCAAGGGAAGGCCCTCAGACATCCTGGGATCCAGTCTTGCTCTGCCTTTGCTGCATGGCCTTGGGCAGAGAGAGATGCACCTTCAGTGGGCTGCAGCCCCCAGCATTTACAGATATGAGGAGTATAGTGCTTCACTGGAAGAGTTATGAGGATTAAATGACAATGGGTAAAACATTACCTGGGGAGATGACTGACTCGTGGTGGTGATCAGAACAGTCGGTCCCTTTCTTTTTGCAGCTACGGAGAAGGGAGATGATAGACTGGTCCACGCTAGCAGTGGATCAGTGATACTGCTCCTCTGTATCAGCCTCCCTCACCCAGCTCTTCACTATCCAGGAGATGCTTAAAACTTGGATCCCTCAGTGTCCTGGCCTGTACCTGAGAGATCTTCCTGCTTCTCTATCCTGTATTTTTCCTATCTCCCCAGACCCATGGAATCCAGAGAACCCTTTCTAGTCTGAACCTTAGCACTGGGGCAAGGTCAACGGGAGTGCTTCTATTTCTTCCAGAGTCAGAGCACCTGTAGTACACATGGTTTGTAGCTCAGATTTGGTTCCTCTGCAAGTTTCTAAGCACCTGTCATATATCAGGCACAATTGGCACTGGAGATGTAAGCTCCAGGAGGTTAGAGAGCTATCTGTTTTGTTCACTGTTATGTTTATGAGCCTGACATAGGCAACAGATGAACAACATCATTTCAGATAAATACAATGAAGAAAATACAATAAGGGGTATGGTAGAAAGTGCCTGTTTTTAAGTTAATTGTTCAGCAGAGTCTCTCTAGAAAGGTGATATTTAAGCTGAGAGTTATGACGAGGCAGAGTCATGTGGTGGAAGGGGCTGCAGGGTGGCAAATTCAAAGGCCCCGAGGAAAGTAAAGGAGGCTGGATTGCAGTATGCTGGGGATGGAAAGGGATGGGCCTGTGGAGAGGACATGCAGGGTTTGACAGCCTCGATGAAGAACTCAGACTTTATTCTTAATGTGATGGAAGACTTTAAGCAGGGAGTGGCATCTCATGTACTTTGTCAAAGTAGCGCTCTGCCTGCTGTTCAGCGAGTGATTGGTGAAGGTTGAGAGTAGAAGCAGAGGAGGCCGGATAAGAGGGGGCAGGCACAGTCCAGGAGAGAAGGGAAGGGGCGGGGTGAGATGGGAAGTGTCAGATCCAGGGTATCTTTTGGAGGCAGAGCTAATGGACTTGCTGATGGGTTGGATGTGGATGTGAGGGAAAGAAAGGAAGCCGGGACATCGTCTAGGCTTTTGGCTTAGCAATCAAGTGGACGGAGGCATCATTTTCTGAGATGGGAAACACTAGGAAAGAAACAGGTGGTGGGTAGGGTAGGATTCTAGAGTTCAGTTTGGCCTTTTAAACGTTTAATGTACGTATTAGTTACCAAAACAAAGATGTTAATAAGTTGGACATGTGGATCTAGATCTCAGTGGACTGTTACTTATATGAGGGTTACAGCCACAAGATCACATCAGGGGCTGCATGTGTTGTGTGTGTGGGTATGTGTGTAAAGGGAGAGCCAAGTAAGAAGCCGGGGCCCTGCATCATTTACAGGTGGGCGGAGGAGAGGAGTCAGTGAACTAAACAGTGAAGAGGCCAGGGAAGGAGAAAGACCAGGAATGTGGTCAGTAAAGCTAAGTTGTTTTGGAAACCTGCCTTCTAAGAGCGCATTCGCGAAGCAGGAGACTTTTCATTCTGAACGCACCTTGGTTTGATTTGGTTACTTGGCTTCCAGAGGTTCTTGGCTTTTATCTTGCCCGTTCCCTCTGGGTGCAAAGTATTGTTAAGTGATTAAATTGATATAAATTATTCACTGGTCTATCTTTTAATGTTTTTCTTCTGCCATCTGGATACCCTCTACACAGTGCCGGGCTCAGTGGCGAGTGCCAAGAATAGCAATGATGACAGCATTTGTATAACGCCTGGTAGCTGTAAATGTACTTTGGTACTCACCACCCAACTACTCATACACTCACTCTGGCTGCTTCTGGGGAAAGGATCAGGTGAGAATCCCTTGGCTAGGAATGAAGTCTCTACTATGACACGACTCTGACCTGCCTTTTGAACTTCCCTTCCATCACACCTGCCCACAAGTCCCTGGCTTGAACCCAGCCAATGGGCTTGCACTTTCTTGCCTGGACGGTCAGCCCTGTCCCACACCTGCTTCTGGTCATGCGGGTCAGGTTCTCTTCAGGGACTCCAGCAAGAGAGCGCTCCTGTTTCAGCATCTCTGAGGGCTGGTCCCACTCACTCGTTTAATTCTGTGTTGATTTTCCAGTAACTCTACGTCTTGCCACTTACCTTTAATTGATGGTGAATGTTGCCTTTTTTATGCTTTGTCTGCTTAACTGCGCTGTTAGCTCTCCAAGGGCAAAAACATGCCTTAGAAGACTTCCTTCCCATGGTGTGCCTGGCAGTGTCATCTTCTGCCCACGTGAGGGGTTTAATATCTGGAGTTTTTCTCCTTTGACGCCCTTGTGCAGTCAGACAGGCAGTTCTTACAAATAAGGAAAATGAAGAGGAAGCGGGCCTTCCTTGGGAAGGACGTGGCTCGTCCCGGGTCACACAGCAGTTAGTGACAGGGCTGGAACCAGCATTCAGACTACCAACTCCCATTTCCAACCTTCTTTCAGACCCTACTCCCTGAGCACCAGACCATTCACTGTCTACTGTTGGCACCTACGTAGGCTGCGCTGCTCTCCCACCAGCTTACAATGCTCCACAGACTTTGGACTGAATCCCTGAAGCTTGTAAGAGCCTTGCTGGACTGTGGCCTCTTTCCTCTTTCCGCACAGGGCAGAGGCAAATGCTAAGCACTATTTAACCTTTTTTCTTCTATAATGGGTTTTGGTCATATAAGCTACAAGCGTGTGTTTGCTGTATTTTCCCCCGGCAGTCACAGCCTGCCTTTCCTTCGTAGCATCTGCTCCTGCAGGGCTGACATCAGTGTTTTCTGGAGCCCATGGAGAAGTTTTGAGGGGTTCCAAGGAGACCTTGAGGACTTCTAGTTACTTCTCTTTCCCTTCAGGCCAAGCCTTGTGGGGGTTGCTTATTCCTCGTTATGGAAGATGGATTGATAGCCTGTGTGATGCAGTGCATTCTGGAGGTCGAGTGTTGATTTGTCCCTTGTTAACAGACAGGGCAGGGGTCTGGGACTTACACACACATTGCATCAGAGCTTTCTGATCTGCAGGGGCCAGAAATTCCCACAGAACCAGTTCTGACAGATAAGACTTAAGAAGTTACAGGAGCTCCGGTCGTGCTAACTCTGCAGAGAGAAGTGCAGTGTCATCAGACCTCAGCACTGGAGTTCGAAGACAGAGCTGCTCTTCCACATGCCCAGATATTCTCAAGCTGGGTGACGGCCCTGAGCTGATAAGTTATTTAGATAGGACTATAGGTAGTGTTCCTGGCAGGAGAGAAGCTCTAATTTCTTGCTATGAGAATCAGCATATAATCAGCAGAATGTACAGTGCTAGGGTTCATCCATTCATCCAGCACGTACTGAAGTAGTTTCCAGGCACTATCCTATGTGTATGGCACGGAAGATAAGTGACATTTTATTCCTACGCCAGAGGGAAGGGAAACATCTATACAAGTGAATGTAGTACAGTTAAAGGCTGTTATAGTGAAAACACAGAGAGGGACCACTTGGGTCAGCAGGAGCAAAAAGACTCAACAAGGAGGGTAAGATTTAAGCTGGACCTTAAAGGTGGATAGCAGTGGGGAAGGTGGAGGAGGGGAGGAAGACGTTTGAGGCAGAGGAAAAAACAGCAGGAAAACTCGCGAGGTATTTGGAAACACAAGGTTAGTGAGGCTGGAGTGCGGGAAAGGTTCGGGGGAGGGTCGGGGCGTGGCGGGAAGGGTTGTTTGGGCCAGATTGCGAACCATCTGAATATGAACTTTATCCTGTAAACAGCATGGACATTTAAAGCAGGGGGATGACTTCATGAGGGGGGGTGGGTATATTTTTTAAGGATGATAACTGTAGAACAAACGTTCTCAACCTTGGCACTGTTGTTGTTTCAGGCTACATCACTTTCGTTGGGGGGTGCAGTCCTGGGCACTGTAGTAACATCCCTGGCCTCTACCTACTAGAAGCTAACAGCACCCTCTCCCCCCCACCCCAGACGGACCACCAAAAATGTCTCAAGGCGTTGCCAGATGTCCCCTTGGGACAAGTTTATCCCCTAACCCCTCTTGAGAACTGCTGCTCCAGAAGCAAGCAGCCTAGAAAATCAGCTGGAGTTGGGAGATTGGAGTCAGGCAGACCAATTAGAAGTAGATTGTAGTATTTCACATAAAAGTCGAAGTCCTGAACTAAGGCAGCAGAGCAGGAATTGAGAGGACGTGCTGAATTCAAGGGAGCTGTCGACAGTGTCTGGCATGTTCTAGGTGCCTGAACAAATGGGGTTGAGCTAACAGGTCTTGACTGGGATTCCTTAATTAAGCTCTGAATATTGGGTATGGCTTGGAGGGGTGGAAGGAGCCCTGGCTGGAGAGTCAGCTCTGTTGCTGGGTCCGTTCTTTTTTAGGGGCCTGAGTTGGCCAAGTCCCTTAACATCCCTGGATCTCAGTGTCCTTCATCTGTAAAATGTGTCTGAGACCACCTGTGCCTCTATCTCGTGGAATTCTAAGACTTCACGTTTGTGAAAGCCCTTTGAAAACAGCAGTACACTTTCTAAATGAACAGTTGTTTTCTCTCTTTACACGCTTAGGAGCGAGGGCAGTGGGGATGAGATTACACAAGACACAAATGGAGAGGGAGGAGATCACGGATGCCTTGTCCAGCTGGGGGCTAGCGGAAATGAGGCTGGGCTTCGTTAAGTTCATGAAGCCCTTGAATGTGCGACGGGATGTTGGCATTCGGCAGGGAGACATTTGCTTGCATTTTGGTGATTAACATCTCAGCTGTGAATGGTGGAACTCTGTCATAACATGATGCAGTTCTTCATCCTTCTGTCAGCCGTAAAACAGACTCTAGAACTAAGCGTCAACCAAAATATGAAGGTGATGTGTTAAACACAGGCAGATGGTGGATACAGCAGGGGAGGAAGGGCCAATAAGTGGTCTATTTTAAACATCTCATAATTATTTTTTACCAGGGAACTTTTCGTGTTTCACTTGTTCCCTATTGGTTCCCAGGACATTTTTAACTCTAGAGAGCAGTGTGCTCTTGGGCTAGACACTGATTTTTCTGGGGGCCTTGTTTGCCTCCTTTGCTAAATAAAGAGAGAACTGTATTTACCTAAAAACAAAGCACTGAACTCATGGGCCCCTATAGTCTCTGTGATCAGAGGGAGGCCCTTCTGTTGAACCGCAAACCATGACCTTTCCCTGGATGTAATGGAGGCTGATTTTTACCACAGGCAGCCCTCTTACTGGGAAGCAGGAAGGTGATGGAACGATAAATGCAGCATAGTGTTTAGTGCTTTTTAGTTCAGCCTACTTATTGAGAAAACCAAGGCTTGGAGCTTTGAATGATTTGTCCAAGACAGTTCTGCTGTTTGGTTGCTGAGGGAGGTCCGTGCCCCTTCGTACCCTGCCACCAGACCAGCACGTCATCCGCCACAGACACAAGTGCCTCTTGCTGGACATTTCCAGCTCTGGGTTCTTGGCTGTCTTGGAAAGAATAACTGTGACTCAGCCTGTGTCCAGAACCAGGGTGATTGCTTTTTTTTCCTTTTCTCTCCTTTTGGACATTTTCAGCTCATTTAAGGTGGGGACTGCTTGCATCAGTTACCTTTGTTGGAGTTTTGGTTGTTCTGTTTCTTACGTTTCCTCAGGCCCTCATCTGTGCTGTGCTGGGTCTCCAAGAAGGCCCTGGAACCGGGGACGTGGTCGGGGCCACTGGGAAAGGCTAGAGCTGTACACCTGGGATGCATCCCTATTTTAACACCTATGTGGTACTGGAAAGAATACGGTGTGACTCTGGCTTTGCCTGGAACCTGGATGACTGAACACCTTGCATGTGTACCTGTTTTAAGACCTGGGAAGTACACCTGTGAAAATAGAGTTAGCATACCTGTTTCAATACCAACCATTAATCCACTAATGCGTTTGCCAAAAGCTTATTGGTTTTCTATTCTGGAAGACATTTGTATGCAAATGAGAATTTTGTTGAAGAATGGGACTTACTCATGTTGCCCCAGAGTTTCTAGGCAACTCTAGATTTAAAATGTTTGCAATTTTAAAATGTTGTACACATAACTTTTCTAGAACACGCTTATGGTATACTTGGTAAGGCACAAAGTACCAGCAAGACTGGAGTACTTCTTTGTCACCTTCCCCTATGGGTCACTGTGTTATTAACAGTAGCAACGATAACGCAGACCCTCAACAACAGCCTTTCCAAGCAGCACCACTCACCTGATGGTGTGTGTATATACATACATATATATATATATATATATATATAAACATCTTTAATGGAGTATAATTGCTTTACAATGGTGTGTTAGTTTCTGCTTTATAACAAAGTGAATCAGTTATACATACACATATGTTCCCATATCTCTTGCATCTCCCTCCCTCCCACCCTACCTATCCCACCCCTCCAGGCGGTCACAAAGCACCGAGCTGATCTCCCTGTGCTATGCGGCTGCTTCCCACTAGCTATCTATTTTACGTTTGGTAGTGTATATATGTCCATGCCGCTCTCTCACTTTGTCACAGCTTACCCTTCCCCCTCCCCATATCCTCAAGTCCATTCTCTAGAAGGACTGTGTCTTTATTCCTGTCTTACCCCTAGTTTTTCATGACATTTTTTTTCTTAAATTCCATATATATATGTTAGCATACGGTATTTGTCTTTCTCTTTGTGACTTCCTTCACTCTGTATGACAGACTCTAGGTCTATCCACCTTATTACAAATAGCTCAATTTCGTTTCTTTTTATGGCTGAGTAATATTCCATTGTATATATGTGCCACATCTTCTTTACGCATTCATCCGATGATGGACACTTAGGTTGTTTCCATCTCCTGGCTATTGTAAATAGAGCTGCAATGAACATTTTGGTACATGACTGTCTTTGAATTATGATTTTCTCAGGGTATATGCCCAGTAGTGGGATTGCTGGGCCATATGGTAGTTCTATTTTTGGTTTTTTACAGAACCTCCATACCGTTCTCCATAGTGGCTGTACCAATTCACATTCCCACCAGCAGTGCAAGAGTGTTCTCTTTTCTCCACACCCTCTCCAGCATTTACTGTTTCTAGATTTTTTGATGATGGCCATTCTGACTGGTGTGAGATGATATCTCATTGCAGTTTCGATTTGCATTTCTCTAATGATTAATGATGTTGAGCATTCTTTCATGTGTTTGTTGGCAATCTGTATATCTTCTCTGGAGAAATGTCTGTTTAGGTCTTCTGCCCATTTTTGGATTGGGTTGTTTGTTTTTTTGTTATTGAGCTGCATGAGCTGCTTGTAAAATTTGGAGATTAATCCTTTGTCAGTTGCTTCATTTGCAAATATTTTCTCCCATTCTGAGGGTTGTCTCTTGGTCTTCTTTATGGTTTCCTTTGCTGTGCAAAAGCTTTGCTGTTTCATTAGGTCCCATTTGTTTATTTTTGTTTTTATTTCCATTACTCTAGGAGGTGGGTCAAAAAGGATCTTGCTGTGATTTATGTCATAGAGTGCTCTGCCTATGTTTTCCTCTAAGAGTTTGATAATGTCTGGCGTTACATTTAGGTCTTTAATCCATTTTGAGTTTATTTTTGTGTATGGTGTTAGGGAGTGATCTAATCTCATACTTTTACATATACTTGTCCAGTTTACCCAGCACCACTTATTGAAGAGGCTGTCCTTTCTCCACTGTACATTCCTGCCTCCTTTATCAAAGATAAGGTGGCCATATGTGCGTGGCTTTATCTCTGGGCTTTCTATCCTGTTCCATTGATCTATATTTCTGTTTTTGTGCCATTACCATACTGTCTTGATTACTGTAGCTTTGTAGTATAGTCTGAAGTCAGGGAGCCTGATTCCTCCAGCTCCATTTTTCGTTCTCAAGATTGCTTTGGCTGTTTGGGGTCTTTTGTGTTTCCATACAAATTGTGAAATTTTTTGTTCTAGTTCTGTGAGAAATGCCAGTGGTAGTTTGATAGGGATTGCATTGAATCTTTAGATTGCTTTGGGTAGTAGAGTCATTTTCACAATGTTGATTCTTCCAATCCAAGAACATGGTATATCTCTCCATCTATTTGTATCATCTTTAATTTCTTTCATCAGTGTCTTATAATTTTCTGCATACAGGTCTTTTGTCTCCTTAGGTAGGTTTATTCCAAGATATTTTATTCTTTTTGTTGCAGTGGTACATGGGAGTGTTTTCTTGATTTCAGTTTAGATTTTTCATCATTAGTGTATGGGAATGCCAGAGATTTCTGTGCATTAATTTTGTATCCTGCTACTTTACCAAATTCATTGATTAGCTCTAGTAGTTTTCTGGTAACATCTTTAGGAGTCTCTATGTATAGTTTCATGTCATCTGCAAAGAGTGACAACTTTACTTCTTCTCCGATTTGGATTCCTTTTATTTCTTTTTCTTCTCTGATTGGTGTGGCTAAAACTTCCAAAACTATGTTGAATAATAGTGGTGAGAGTGGGAAGCCTTGTCTTGTTCCTGATCTTAGTGGAAATGGTTTCAGTTTTTCACCATTAAGGACGATGTTGGCTGTGGGTTTGTCATATATGGCCTTTATTATGTTGAGGAAAGTTCCCTCTATGCCTACTTTCTGGAGGGTTTTTTATTATAAATGGGTGTTGAATTTTGTCGAAAGCTTTCTCTGCGTCTACTGAGATGATCATATGGTTTTTCTCCTTCAGTTTGTTAATATGGTGTATCACATTGATTGATTTGCGTATATTGAAGAATCCTTGCATTCCTGGAATAAACCTCACTTGATCATGGTGTATGATCCTTTTAATGTGCTGTTGGATTCTGTTTGCTAGTATTTTGTTGAGGATTTTTGCATCTATGTTCATCAGTGATATTGGCCTGTAGTTTTCTTTCTTTGTGACATCTTTGTCTGGTTTTGGTATCAGGGTGATGGTGGCCTTGTAGAATGAGTTTGGGAGTGTTCCTCCCTCTGCTGTATTTTGGAAGAGTTTGAGGAGGATAGGTGTTAGCTCTTCTTTAAATGTCTGATGGAATTTGCCTGTGAAGCCATCTGGTCCTGGGCTTTTGTTGTTGGAAGATTTTTAATCACAGTTTCAATTTCACTGCTTGTGTTTTTCTTTTCATATTTTCTATTTCTTCCTAGTTCAGTCTTGGCAGGTTGTTCATTTCTACGAATTTGTCCATTTCTTCCAGGTTTTCCATTTTATTGGCGTAGAGTTGCTTGTAGTAATCTCTCATGATCTTTTGTATTTCTGCAGTGTCAGTTGTTACTTCTTCTTTTTCATTTCTAGTTCTATTGATTTGAGTCTTCTCCCTTTTCTTCTTGATGAGTCTGGCTAATGGTTTATCAATTTTGTTTATCTTCTCAAAGAACCAGCTTTTAGTGTTATTGATCTTTGCTATCGTTTCCTTCATTTCTTTTTCATTTATTTCTGATCTGACGTTTATGATTTCTTTTCTTCTGGTAACTGTGGGAATTTTTGTTCTTCTTTCTCTAATTGCTTTAGGTGCAAGTTTAGGTAGTTTATTTGGAATATTTCCTCTTTCTTAAGGTAGGATTGTATTGCTATAAACTTCCCTCTTAGAACTGCTTTTGCTGCATCCCATAGGTTTTGGGTCATCGTGTCTCCATTGTCATTTGTTTCTAGGTATTTTTTGATTTCCTCTTTGATTTCTTCAGTGATCACTTCGTTATTAAGTAGTGTATTGTTTAGCCTCCATGTGTTTGTATTTTTTACAGATCTTTTCCTGTAATTGATATCTAGTCTCATAGCGTTGTGGTCGGAAAAGATACTTGATATGATTTCAATTTTCTTAAATTTACCAAGGCTAGATTTGTGACCCAAGATATGATCTATCCTGGAGAATATTTCATGAGCACTTGAGAAAAATGTGTATTCTGTTGTTTTTGGATGGAATTTCCTATAATATCAATTAAGTCCATCTTGTTCAATATATCATTTAAAGCTTGTGTTTCCTTATTTATTTTCATTTTGGATGATCTGTCCTCGGTGAAAGTGCGGTGTTAAAGTCCCCTACTATGATTGTGTTACTGTCAATTTCCCCTTTTATGGCTGTTAGTATTTGCCTTATGTATTGAGGTGCTCCTATATTGGGTGCATAAATATTTACAATTGTTATATCTTCTTCTTGGATCGATCCCTTGATCATTATGTAGTGTCCTTCTTTGTCTCTTCTAATAGTCTTCATTTTAAACTCTATTTTGTCTGATATGAGAATTGCTACTCCAGGTTTCTTTTGGTTTCCATTTGCATGGAATATCTTTTTCCATCCCCTTACTTTCAGTCTGTGTATGTCTCTAGGTCTGAAGTGGGTCTCTTGTAGACTGCATATATATGAGTCCTGTTTTTGTATCCATTCAGCCAGTCTGTGTCTTTTGGTGGGAGCATTTAATCCATTTACATTTAAGGTAATTATCGATATGTATGTTCCTATTCCCATTTTCTTAATTGTTTTGGGTTTGTTATTGTAGGTCTTTTCCTTCTCTTGTGTTTCTTGCTTAGAGAAGTTCCTTTAGCATTTGTTGTGAAGCTTGTTTGGTGGTGCTGAGCTCTCTCAGCTTTTGCTTGTCTGTAAATGTTTTAATTTCTCCATCAAATCTGAATGAGATCCTTGCTGGGTAGAGTAATCTTGTTTGTAGGTTTTTCTTCTTCATCACTTTTAATATGTCCTGCCGCTCCCTTTTGGCTTGCAGAGTTTCTGCTGAAAGATCAGGTGTTAACCTTATGGGGATTCCCTTGTGTGTTATTTTTCCCTTGCTGCTTTTAATATGTTTTCTTTGTATTTTATTTTTGGTAGTTTGATTAATATTTGTCTTGGAGTGTTCCTCCTTGGATTTATCCTGTATGGGACTCTCTGTGCTTCCTGGGCTTGATTAACTATTTCCTTTCCCATATTAGGGAAGTTTTCAACTATAATCTCTTCAAATATTTTCTCAGTCCCTTTCTCTTTCTCTTCTTCTTCTGGAACCCCTATAGTTCGAATGTTGGTGCACTTAATGTTGTCCCAGAGGTGTCTGAGACTGTCCTCAGTTCTTTTCATTCTTTTTTCTTTATTCTGCTCTGCAGTAGTTATTTCCACTATTTTATCTTCCAGGTCACTTATCCGTTCTTCTGCCTCAGTTATTCTGCTATTGATCCCTTCTAGAGTATTTTTAAATTCATTTACTGTGTTGTTCATTGTTGCTGGTTTCATCTTTAGTTCTTCTAGGTTCTTGTTAAATGTTTCTTGCATTTTCTCTATTCTATTTCCACGATTCTGGATCATCTTTACTACCATTATCTCAATTGTTTTTCAGGTAGACTGTCTATTTCCTCTTCATTTGTTAAGTCTGGTGGGTTTTTATCTTGCTCCTGCATCTGCTGTGTGTTTTTCTGTCTTTTCATTTTGCTTATGTTACTGTGTTTGGGGTCTCCTTTTCGCAGGCTGCAGGTTCATAGTTCCCGTTTTTTTTGGTGTCTGTCCCCAGTGGCTAAGGTTGGTTCAGTGGGTTGTGTAGGCTTCCTGGTGGAGGCGACTAGTGCCTGTGTTCTGGTGGATGAGGCTGGATCTTGTCTTTTTGGTGGACAGGTCCACGTCTGGTGGTGTGTTTTGGGGTGTCTGGACTTATTATGATTTTGGGCAGCCCCTCTGCTAATGGGTGGGGTTGTGTTCCTGTCTTGCTAGTTGTTTGGCATAGGATGTCCAGCACTGTAGCTTGCTGGTCGTTGAGTGAAGCTGGCTGCTGGTGTTGAGATGGAGATCTCTGGGAGATTTTCGCCGTTTGATATTACGTGGAGCTGGCAGGTCTCTTGTGGACCAGTGTCCTGCAGTTGGCTCTCCCACCTCAGAGGCACAGCCCTGACGCCTGGCTGCAGCACCAAGAGACCAGGCGGCAAACACAGAGGAGCTGAATACAGGCGAGAAAGCGCTTTAGGAGTCACATTTCCAGATCATCGAGGTGCTCCCACCGTGCAGCTGCTCGGCGTGTCTGGATGGAGAGGGAGGGAATGTGAAGGAAGTGTTCTCTCCTCCAATGTATAGACTGGTGTGAGGCTGTGTGTGTGTGTATGCATGCATACGAGCACACGGGAGAGAGAGAGAGAGAGAGAGAGAGAGTGTGTGTGTGTGTGTGTGTGTGTGGTAGAGAGAGAGAGAGAGAGAGAGAGAAGGACAGAAATAACCTAGGGGAGGATGTGTGGTGCTCGCAGGCCAAGGCGCCTCACCTGATGGTATATTAATGCTGCTCAGGTGAGTTGAAGCAGCAGCAGGCAAAGGCTTCCACTTCTACACGCAAAATTACCCCCAACAATGAATTTCCCATGTACAGATTGAACAGGAAGTACCACTGGTCCCCTCACCATTGGTCCCCTCATTCACTTCATACCTTCTCCTCAAATGGTTTTTCATGATGATACCTATTTGGGGGCAGGGAGGAGTTTTAGATTGAGAAGATGACCCACATTCTCTCAGTTTATACTTGAGATGAACCTTTTCCACCCGTAATCCTTAAGAATAGAGCATATAAATGGGGCATTTCACACCAACCGCATCTGTCCTTCACTCCCTTTTCTAAAACTCTCCTAAGTTTTCTCTGGTTAGTAACATAGGGTCAGGTCAGCAATTCTTTCAAGCTGCAGACTCACTTTTCAGCTGGACCAGAAGTGACATTTCAGCATAAAACTACATCCGAACTGGTCCCTAAAATGCAATCCTTCGACATAGAGGAAATGAGTTAGCCATGATCATCGTAGAGAATCTATGGCTATCCCACAGTAGATTTGTTTGATATTAACAGTGGATAGAACTCTCCAAAGAATGATTCCGTTCCAAATAGGCAGGATGCATTATTGATGGTGGCTGCTCAGTGATTCCTCTCAGAACCAGGGTGGAAAGCAGAGGCATCATTGTCAGGACTTTGGTTAATGGTGACTTAAACAGCAGATACCCACTTAACTTCCTAGCTCTAAAGTCACAAGCAGTTTCATGGCTGCTACTCAGTATGCATCTGTTGGTTCTGGAACAATTTCTCCCTCTCTCCTGAGGTCTCAGAAGTTTAGATGCTATTATTGCGCCTGTTTGCTGATATACCAGATTGAATATCCCCTCTTCGTTCTTAGTGTCACACTTTTCCACTCAACTCTCTGAAACTGCAAATAAGCTCCACATGGCAAAGCACAGTGGAAAAGATTGGGTGGCATGGTTGAGAATGATAGAATAATAAATGAATAAAGAAGATTCAAAAGCTGAATAAGTGTATCACTAAAAAAGAGAATGGTGGAAATGGCAGCTTAGCAGTATGGAATGAGGAAATACTGAGTGAATGAAGTAATAGGAACACCCAGGGGTAGAATTTCAAGGATGGGTTATTTGGGGTGAGGGACAGGATAAATGGTGTTGTTGATTTTGTGTTCATCGTGTGTGCTCACGTGAGGACCAAGGGAAAGGCACGTTGGAAGATTTAACTACACTCTCATATGGAGGATTCTTTTTCCTTATGTATCAGTCTATAAGTACTGATCTTTTCTTTCTTCCAGTTTTATTGAGATATAGTTGACGTACAGCATTGTATAAGTTTGAAGTATATGTCATAATGCTTTGATTTACATACATCATGCGGTGATTATAAGTTTAGTGAACATCCATCATCGCATAGATACAAAATTAAAGACACAGAAAAAATTAAAATTAAAATTTTTTTCTTGTGCTGAAACTCTTAGGCTTTACTCTCTTAACAACTTTCATATATAACCTACAGCAGTGTTATATTACGTCGTACATTATATCCCTAGTACTTATTTATCTTATGACTGGACGTTTGTTCCTTTTGACTGCCTTCATCCAATTCCCCCTCCTCTCAACCCCCCTCCTTTGATAACCACAAATCTGATCTCTTTTTCTATGAGTTTGTTTTTGAAGTGTGATTGAACTACAACATTATGTTAGTTCCTGTTACATAACACAGTGATTTGATATTTCTATACATTTCAAAATGATCACCATGATAAGTGTAGTTACCATCTGTCACCATACAAACATATTACATAGTTATTGACTATATTCACCACACTGTGTATTTCATACCTGTGACTCATTTATTTTGTAACTGGAAGTTTGTATCTCTTAATCTCCCTCACCTATTTCTTTCCTCCCCCATCCCCTTCTCTCTGTTCTTTGTGTCTATAATGCTGTACCTGTTTTGTTTGTTCATTTGCTTTGTTTTTTAGATTCCACATATAAGTGAAATCATACAGTATTGGTCTTTCTCTGACTTATTTCACTTAGCATAATATCCTTTGGGTCCATCCATCTTGTTGCAAATGGCAAGATTTCATTCTTTTTGTGGCCGAGTGATATTCCATTGTGTATATACGTGCCACATCTTCTTTATCTGTTCATCTGTTGACGGGCACTTAGGTTGCTTCCATATCTTGGCAAGTGTAAATAATGCTGCAGTGAACATAGGGGTGCACATATCTTTTTGAATTAGTGTTTTCATTTTCTTTGGATAGATACCCAGAAGTAGAATTGCTGGATCATGTGGTAATTCTATTTTTAATTTTTTGAGGAATCTCCATACTGTTTTCCACAGTGGCTGCACCAGTTTACATTCCCACCTGTACTGCACGTGGGTTTCCTTTTCTCTACATCCTCGACAGCGTTTGTTATTTGTTGTCATTTTGTTGATGGCCATTCTGACAGGTGTGAGTTGATTTCTCCTTGTGGCTTTGATTCATATTTCCCTGATGATTAGTGATGTTGAGCATGGTTTTATGTGCGTGTTGGTCATCTGTATGTCTTCCTTGGGAAAATGATTATTCAGATCCTCTGCCCGTTTCTTAATTAGGTTGTTTTTTTGATGTTGAGTTGTATGAGTTCTTTGTATATTTTGGATATTAACCCCTTATCGGATATATTGTGTGCAAATATTTTCTCCTATTCAGTGGGTGGCCTTTTTGTTTTGTTGATAGTTTTCTTTGCTATGCAAAAGCTTTTTATTTTGATGTCACACCATGCACAAAAATAATTCAAAATGGCTTAAAAACATAAATTGAAGACCTGAAACCATAAAGCTTTTAGAAGAAAACATAGGCAGTGCATTCCTGGATGTTGGCCTCAGCAATATTTTTTTGGATATGTCTATTTAGGCAAGGGAAACAGAAGCAAAAATAAACAAATGGGATACCTCCTCATGTTTAAAACCCTTGCATTGGCCATGGATAATATTAAAAAAAATGTGGCTCCCCAGCACCTTCTGCCTGTTTCCCCAGCCTCATTTTGAGCCCTTTCCTCCTGCACTGTGTCCCACCCAAACTGGCCTTCTTTCGTCCTTCAGTGAGCACTCTTCCTTCCTGTTCCAGGCTTGTCACACAGATAACCTCTCAGTCTAGAACACTCCTCCCTCCTCAATATGTCTAGCCAACTCCTTGGCCATCTAGGATTTAGCTTGAATCCTGCTCTTTCAACAAAGCCTTTCCTGATGATCCAGACTAGGTTAGGGCCCCCAACTACATGCTGTGAATGTCTGTGCTGTCCAAGCAGTTCTGACCATTACAGTAGACTAATTGCATAATGTGCTGACATCCTTGAAGATAGGGACATGTCTTTTTTTTCTGTGTCCCAGCACCTTGCACAGTGCCTGTCATGTGGCAGGTGTTCAGTAAATACTGATGGATGAATGAATTGACTAGAGTCTGTGTTCTGGTCGGGGGGGGGGGGCCTTGTAGCTTATGTGGGACATGTCCCAGTTGAAGAATATTTACTGAATAGCCTCAAAGATGAAGTGTTTGAATACTGGTGACGGGAAGGCCAGAATGCTTTATCCTGGGTGAGGAAGGTTGGGAGCTGGCTTGAGTCCCAAATGCAAGTGTGTAAGGCATTTAAGTTCTAAGATAGATGATCTCTTAAAGACAAAGCAAGAGCAGAAGTTTTCTTCAGAAAAGAGTAGCGTCCCAGTGCTTTCTCAGTTATTTATTTTTGCTCAGTGAAGTTCTGTCTGCAGAAGCCAGCTTAGCCTGAAATGGCTTCAGTCAGTGCTGATTTTGGTTTCTTAGAGAGAGGTCTATTAATGGAACAGGGTTTAAATTAAAAAATGGAAGCAAACTTAACTTTGCCTTGGTGAATATTTCTAGGACTGTGACTTGCTAATAAGCATTGTGGTGAGTGTAAACTACTAAGACTGTTTCTTTGGGAAAAACAATATAGTAGTCTTCGACTGTGGAGATGAGGAGTATATACCTGCAGGAAGGAAGAAAACAACTGCCCAGTGATGGCATCATATATGGATTTGGAAAGTCGAGGTATTTCAAAGAGCTTAGGTGGAAATATGAAGATGGTGTGCTCTGGAAAACTGTCTTAAATGACTTAAAGATTTGTAATAATATGATTATGGAGTATTTAATTTACATACTAATTTGCCCTGTACAGGGAGAGTCCACAGTCTAGGAGCTGTAGTCATGTTGCTGGAAGTGGAATTCCAGCAATGCTTTAGCTTCTTGAGAAGATTCAGACATATATTTAGCTGCAAGAAATGTACTAGCTTTGAGTAAATCTTTTCTAGCTTCTTTAGTAGCAGGTTAAATGGACTTAACATTGCAGGCTTACAAAACCGGCTTGCTGTCAACGTACCCTTTTTACATAGGGAAACTTCTGTGGTCTTTCCAAAACTTCAAAATTAACACATTGCTTTATGGCTGTTTCTAAGCCTCTGGTATCACTGTAGCGTCCATGAACCACATGTGCTGCTGGTATAAACTGGATGGATAAAATGACTCGACGATGCCCTCCGAACACCAAGCACCTCCCATCTTGTCCATGTGTCACTTAAGGACATATTGCTTATTCTGTTAACATCTGCAGGGCAGTAAACAGGTAAATTGTTTCACCAGCCACATGGAGACTTGGGTCTGCATTGGCAGATATAGAATGTGGATTAAGATGTAATTGTGACTGATGATGTAATCAGATATCAGAAAGCGTTGAATCTCTCCTCGGAAGACTGGGTTGAGATGACATAGTGCTATAAGCGCATAAGATAGCAAATATAAAAACTACGATGTGATGGTCGGTGCAGGAAATAGATTGATGGACCTTCCTTTTGGTATTTTTGTTTCGTTTAAATGACAGGAAGTGTTGGGTTTTATTATAACTTTGCTGTTTAACTGTGCACTTTATATGTTACAGAATAAAGCTCACTTCTCTGGTTTTGTTCTATCCTTTTTACCCCAAGGATGCTGAGTGGCTTTTTGCTATCCCAATCTGTTTGCATTAAGTTAAAGTTCTTCCTGGCATTTGGACTAGCTTGGTTCTCTCGTTTAGGAAAGGACATGGAACAAGTTTGGAAGAGTTCTGGGTGGGGCCTCAGGAACCTACCTCATTGGCCCAGAATTGTACATGGATTTTCAGTTACTTCTTGGCTCTGGACAAACAGAATATTTACATATAATTCCCTCTGGCTGTAAGTTATAGGGAGCTTCCCAGTGCAGAGCATCTGGGGAAAAAGGAAGGTTATTACTGGTCCAGGAAGCCTTTAATGGGAATGAGTAAACAGGGAAACCAGGAGGCTGGCCTTGGTGCTGGGGGGAGGGGAGGAGGTAACTAACTCAGGAAGTTGGAGCTTCTATGTTCCCATGACACTTTCTGTGCATGTGGTTCTGTTGGGATTATTTGGTTGTGTCTGTGCTCTCCTACAGGGAGTTTTCCGTGTCTCTATCCCAGGGCCCAAGTTCCTGCCACAGTAACAATAACTCCTGTCACAGATGCTGTGCTAAATGTTTCATTTCATTTAATCCTAACAGCAACTGTAATACGGACGGTATTTCTCCACCCTACAGATGAGGAAACAGCCTGTGATGGGGGTTGAGGCTAGTACCTGATACCTGCATCTTAGCCTCCTACTCACGTGTCTCCCATAGCGGGAGCCCAGTCAGTGGGAAGGGAAGATGCCCAGCAGCTTGCTGCTGGGGATGTTCTTGACTTCGGCCCCCCAGATTTGGGGGACTAATCACCACCACTGGGTTCAGGATGCAGTTGGTATCTGGGTACACGAACATGATCTTCAGACTTCAATAGATGTGCAGAGGATTGTGGGAGCTTCTGCTAGGATGTGGTCAAAGGCCTAGTCTTTGTCCTCCAGACTCTTCACATTGAAAAGAATGAAATGTGACCCGCCTCCTGCTATAAGGGCAGTTGGGTAAGGTGTCTTCATAGTTCCTACAATGTGGCAGTACCCTGCCAGGCGCCGCACCACTGGGGAAGCTGCTCTTGTGATGGTGCTGAAATGAAACTGTCGGCTTAGGGAAGTGTGTTGTCCTTCTTTTCCCTCCAAGAACTGTTGCTTTAGCAGGAGAAGCTTCGAAAGGGACACTTACCCCCACAGAGGATCACTTATGACATTTTGGAGACGCGTTTAGGTGTCTTCCTAACCTCACTAAAGAACTGAGCTATGAATAGCCCCATTTTCAATAAGGGACACATGATTTTTGGCCTAGAAGGTTTTGTAGTCTCTTAGCACTGTGGTTCTCAGCCTGCCGTCTAGCATGTTGTAGCTGGACTTGGGCAAGTTTGGCGAAGCAGCTTGCTGTCCTTTTGTTGTGTGTGATCCTTCCTGCCTTGGGCGGCATCTGAGTTCCAGGTCTCACCTCCTTACCTTTTCACAATTATGTTTTCCCTTGAAACCCACAGCCTGTCCACTTACTTGTAACAGTGCTGGGAAGCACTATTGTTTGTTGATGCACCTCTCTGTGCTGGATCTCAGATTGGTCCTGTACGGAGAAATTTGGTGGCTTCTGTGCTCCTTGAGGGATGGAAGTTGACCAACTTGATCTTGCATCTTCTCCAAATGAGTTCTAGAACAAAATTCATGCCCTGAGTAAATCTGTTGACTGGTTTCTCTGTTTTATCAAAAGGACTCCCCTCCCACCCCTAACCAGAGCCTCGCTTTCAATCATAGAGCAGAGATTTGAGTTCCTGCTAACCATGACGTCATGTCGGTGCTGGGGTACAGCCGTGAATAAGGCCGACAGTGTGCCTGCTCTTTGTCGCCTAAACACAGGTAGGAATGGGCAGGCAGTTTATCCAGTGAGTCACCAGGTTAGGCTGTGGGGTCCCCTCTCATCCATTCCCGGGGGTCTGTGCCCAGACTGCCTTGCTTCAAGACTACATTGTGACCAAAACTTCAGTCTGATTCTTAACTCCAAAACTACTTAGTGGCTTAACTTGGCATGTCATTGTCAATGGGTGTTTGCACTTTTTTCATGTGTGATTATAAGACACTTTAACTGTATAAAATACCTACTCAGTGGGACCTGGGCTGCTGTAAGAAAGTCAGTATTCCTCCATGGGTGGGGGGAGACAGTGGAGGACTTAGAGTCTGAGATCTTCTCTTCGATTTTGCCCTGAACTTGGCTCTTCACTGTGAACTTGGGCAAATTGTCCAGTATGTTTTACCCTCAAGTTTCTTCTTTGTGAAATATTAGTGATAACCCTGCTCATTTTATTTCAGTTTTAAAACTGGATGAAATGATTAAATTACTTATATTAGTGTAAGATTATGGAGGTGACGTTATTAATAATTCTATGGAGTGAATGTTTCCAGTGTTCCTATTCTCTTTTCCCTAAAGTCCACTTCGGTTCTGAGGCTCACTCTGAAACAGTGATTTTAACTCTGATGGCACATTCATCACTTGGAAAGCATAAAATGAAAGTACAGTGCTTGGGGCCTACTCTCAGACTTAATTATTCAAGTGTGGGATATGAGCATTGGGTCTTTTTTTTTTTTTTTTAAAGATATGCAGATAATTCTTAAATGCCAGCCAGCGTTGAGAGTCACTCCTCTCAGGGTTCTGAGGTTGAAGTAGTCTAGATCCAGTTACTGCTTTTAAGGCAAAGCATGGCTACCTATGTATGATGATTTGCAGGACATCTAAAGGATCCCAGTAACATGGAACACCTTGGGTTTGTTTCCCGTTCCCTAATCGTCTGCAGGATCCCAGGAGGATCCTGCCTTCTAGACTGCACAGTGACATCACCACTGTCACTACTGCCTAATGCGTACAGTACCAATACTGTGGGATCTCATCTAATTCTTAGGACGCTTCATGAGGTTGGTCTAACTTTTGCCCAGATTGTTCAAATGAGGAAACCAAGGCTCAGACCCATTCATCACCTTACCCAACCTAATGAGCGGTGGTTGGAATTCTTACCCAGGCTGTCTAGCTCTAGAGCCCGCACGCTTAACCGCAGCACCGCACTGCATGATAGTTAGTATAAATGGGTAAGTGCTGTGCTCTTCGCAGTAGTATACTTACACTTTAGCAGGGGCTTTCTGCAAATAGTATTCTGCTCAGGAGAAAGAATCCTCAGACTAGAATTTCATGTTCGACCACAGGCCAGTGGGGAGAGGCCTCCGGGCACGTGAGGGTCTGTGCTGCCCTGCAAATCAGTTACCAAATCAAACCACAAGGACTGCTGTTTTTCAGACCTGCCTGCACATCGGATGCATCTGGGGAGCTTTAAAAAAACACTGCCTGGTTCCCACCCCGAGAGATTGATGTAATTGGCCTGAGGTGTTGTCTGGCTGGGGAAGCTTTAAAAGCTCCCCAGGTGGTTCTCCCCTGCGCCAGGGTTGAGCACTAGTGCCAGAGGCAGCCGCTCCCTCCAGCTGTCTGTCAGCGCTGCCTCTGTGCCTGCTGCAGAGATGGGAGAAATGAACTCCGGCTGGAGAATCGCTCTCAGTACTAATGCATTTCATTTCAGAGAGGCATCTGCCTTCTCCGGTTAATACACTGGGCGCTTTCCAAAAGAAAAATCAGTTTTTCTTTGACAATTAGGTCAGACATTATTTTATTTACTTTGATATGATGGGATTAAGTATTGTTAAAACAGCGTAGTGACAAATTGAGTAGTACTGTAATAGGATTCTGTGAGGGAGCTTGTCTTTCCTACAGTCTGCTGCCTCCAGGAAAGTTGGTAGAGGTCAGATTTGTTTGAAGGAATTCCCTGAAGGTGAGAAAAAATGAAGAGGCAACACAGAACCTTGGTTCTAGAACGTTTCTGTCTGGCTCATAGAAATGATGGCTTTCTGTTAAAAGAATATATTTTATCTCACTGCTTTTCCAGATATTAGAAGTGAGAACCCATGTCAGGAGAGAGTGCAGGACGCTCTTTGCATCATCTGCCACCAAAACAGTTTCTGTTTTTTAAATTGAGGCGAAATTCACACGACAAAAAATTAACTATTAAATGAACCGTTCAGTAGCATTGAGTGCATTCACAATGGTGTGCAACCGCCATGTCTGTCTAGTTGCAAAACATTTGCATCATTGCAAAGGAAACCCTTCCCTTACAAATTCTTTCCATCTCCGGATTAGAGACCTAAATGTAAGACCGGGCACTATAAAACTCTTAGAGGAAAACATAGGAAGAACACTCCTTGACATAAATCACAGCAGGATCTTTTTTGATCCACCTCCTAGAGTAATGGAAATAAAAACAAAAATAAACAAATGGGACCTAATGAAACTTCAAAGCTTTTGCACAGCAAAGGAGACCGTAAACAAGACAAAAAGACAACCCTCTGAATGGGAGAAAATATTTGCAAACGAATCAACGGACAAAGGATTAATCTCCAAAATATATAAACAGCTCATGCAGCTCAGTATTAAAAAAACAAACAACCCAATCCAAAAATGGGCAGAGGACCTAAATGGACATTTCTCCAAAGAAGACATATAGATGGTGAAGAAGCACATGAAAAGCTGCTCAACATCACTAATTATTAGAGAAATGCAAATCATAACTACAGTGAGGTATCACCTCACACCAGTTAGAATGGGCATCATCAGAAAATCTACAAACAACAAATGCTGGAGGGGATGTGGAGAAAAGGGAACCCTCTTGCACTGCTGGTGGGAATGTAAACTGATACAGCCACTATGGAGAACAGTATGGAGGTTCCTTAAAAAACTAAAAATAGAACTACCATATGACCCAGCAATCCCACTACTGGGCATATACCTAGAGAAAACCATAATTCAAAAGGACATATGCACCCCAATGTTCATTGCAGCACTATTTACAATAGCCAGGACACGGAAGCAACCTAAATGCCCATCGACAGATGAATGGATAAAGAAGATGTGGCACATATATACAATGGAATATTACTCAGCCATAAAAAGGAATGATATTGGGTCATTTGTAGAGACGTGGATGCATCTAGAGACTGTCATACAGAGTGAAGTAAGCCAGAAAGTGAAAAACATATCATATGTTAACGCATATATATGGAACCTGGAAAATGGTACAGATGAACTGGTTTGCAGAGCAGAAATTGAGACACAGATGTAGAGAACAAACATATGGACTCCAAGGCGGGAAAGTGGTAGAGGGAGGTGGTGTGATGAATTGGGAGATTGGGATTGACATGTATACACTGATGTGTATAAAATAGATGACTAATAAGAAAAAATAAATAAATTTTAAAAAAACACACAAACTCTTTCCATCTCCACAGCTCAGATCACATCTGTCTTCCTCAAGTCTTTTTTGTTTAATTGAAGTATAGTTGATTTACAATATTGTGTTAGTTTCAGGTGTCCAGCAAAGTGATTTGGTTATATATATATATATACTTTTAAAATTCTTTTCCATTATAGTTTATTATAAGATATCAAATATAGTTCCCTGTGCTATACAGTAAACCCATGTTGTTTATCTATTTTATACATGGTTGTGTGCATCTGTAAATCCCATACTCCCAATTTATCCCTCCCCACATTCCCCTTTGGTAACAGTAAGTTTATTTTCTGTTTGTGAGTCTGTTTCTGTTTTGTAGGTAAGCTCATTTGTACTGTTGTTTAGATTCCACATGTATGTCTCCCTCAAGTCTTTGCTGGCTACTGTGTTCCTTATCTCTCCTTCCTCTCAGTTTGTGTGTCTGTTCTCTTGACTGTTTACTTTGTACTGATCATGCCCCACCTTGTACTCAGTTACAGGGGCAGTGGATCTTCCTTGGTCTGAGTGGAGGGGCTTGTTGGCTCAGTCAGCACATAAAGCAAAACTTGATTGTGGTTAAAATTGCCCTTGGAAGTCCTATAAATAGCTCAAGTGCAGCGTATGTGACATTGGGTGAACAGCCCTGCTCAGTAACTCATAGGCACCTTAAGCCGAGAATCTATGAAGTAGTGTAACGGTGGGGAGGCCTGCCTGCAGATATCACCCATCCCGTACCATCACAATACAGGGTTTACTTCATTCTTGTTTAACAATGAACTGCTGTAATCTCAATGCATGTCCACATGTGTCTTCATTGTGGGGATGGAGGGCACGTGACAGCATCTAGCACAGAGTGGGTACTCAGATGTTTACTGGATTTGAATCTAAAGCTTTCTTGATCAGATCTGTAATGCACACTAGCCTTTAAGACATTGTAGGAGAATCTGGTCACCTGTTTCCTCTCTAAGTTGGCATTTACCATCATGGCCCTCCCTTCTCGTGCCTTGCCTGCCCTCCCTGACTGATTAGCTGTTACTCTCCTTAGGAATTGGTCACACCTCCCCCTAGAGTATATTTTTTATATGAATTATCTATCCAACTAGACTGTATTTTCCTTAACGTGAGGGTACAGATATTCATGTTTATACTTGGTTACATGGTGCTTATCACAGTGTTTTATGTATACACCAGGTGCCCCATAAACACACCTTCTCTTTTCACTGATTCCTGTCTCAGTAAACATTTCCTGAGCATCTACTACATGCCAGGGATACAGAAATGTCCCGTGGTGTATCTGAAAGACCTTGGAGTAGTAAGAGGAAACTGACGTGAAAGAAACGACTGCAAAAACCATAAAGAAAGTTGATCATAGAAGAGTTGATTGCGGCAGTCCAGAGTTGGGAAGGGCTACCTCTGTAGTGCACAGGGAAGGAAGGGTTCAGCGAGGAGACGGTGCTGGAACTTGGACTCTGCCCACATAGACAATGAGGAAAGGACATTCTAGGCTGAGGAAGCAGCATGTTCAAAGATAGAGGGCAGCAAACCTTTTCTGTAAAGGGCCAGAGGGTAAATATTTTAGGTTTTGGGGCCATAGGGCCTATGTTACAACTGTCACTGATATGTGGAAGCAGCCACAGACAACACGTAGGTAGAATGTGTCCTTGTGTTCCAATAAAACTTTACGGACACCTAAATTGGACACATATAGTTTTCATGTGTTAGCATATGATTATCATTCTTTTGATTTTTTTTTTTTCCCCAGCAGTTTAACCATTTAAAGACTATTCTTCACTCATGGGCTGTATAAAAACAAGTGGCACAGCAGATTTGGTCCAGGGCTATAGTCTGGCCTGTGTACAAAAACAGGGAAGAGTGAGATCATATTGCAGGAGCAGAACACCAGGTACTTAGGTGTGCCCACTCTGATGCCGTGGGTGTGAGATTCTGCATTTCTAACCAGCTCCCAGGTAGTGGTGAGGCTGAGGTCCTCACCTGGAGTAGCAAGGAACTAAAGTATCAGTAGGGTCCCCTTATGCCCCTGATGCCCTGATGGATTCTGTGGGTTTAGGAAAATATAGATGACAATTTTCTGCCTACCAGGTATTTTCAGTCTGCTTAGAGAGAAGAGATCTATGTAAGTAGAAGAGTAAATGGACCCTCCCAGAGTGAGAATTAAACAGCAGCAGAGCCAGGCAGTGAGGTTCCCCAGTGCTGGGTGCAGTGAACTGTCCGGTGAGAGGCATGTGGACAGCAGGGTTAAGGCCAGAGGAGCTGCCGTGTGAGCTGGGACTGGGCTCCTTGGCTTCCAGTACATCACGCAGCTTGACGATGTCCACACATCACCACCTCCAGTCGCTTCCTGTTGGCATTTCCCCCTTCTTCTGTTGTTTGTCACTCTGTTATCTTGAGCCTTTCCTGACACCACTTTACAGTGAGTGGAGACTTGGCTTTGAATAGAGCTTCTTGGGTGCACTGTCCTCCCTCTGACTGGAAGGGGAGCCCCAGCGGCCTAACTCAGGGACAGGAAGTGTAGCGAGGCTAAGGAAAGTCACTCACTTGAAGCTGGGGGACAGGAGCTTAGAAGTCCCCACAGCTGGATGGATGGTGGGCTTAAATGGTAGAGGACGACGTAAGTTAGAACACCTGAAGGGAGAGAAATGTTGAAACGCTCAGTTTTCTCTGGAGATGCCTCCAAACATTCTTCATGTAATACTCGATAGCACTCAGATACTATAAAGCTATAGAGTATCTTCCTCTAAAGATATAGGAATACCTTGCTGTAGTGCAGGCTCAGAGGCAGAGAGACAATCCTGTGAACTTGATTCATCGTAAAACCAAAAACAAACGACTTTGGCTTTGTACCCTGAGCTGGGGTATCAGCAATGCAAGTTGGCGGTGGTTTGCTTTCCCATTAACTGGTGTTCTGAATCTCTTGCCTCACGACTTTCACTCCTCGATCCTGAATTAGAGACAAGTGTAGCAGGGGCCGGGCCTTGCTTTTAAAAACGGCCAGTGATCACGTGGAGCAAAATGCTGTAAAAAAGGAGGACCAAAATCAGGTCGGCAACTGACCGGCCACAGGGCCTGTGCTTTGCTGTCCCTCCACGGGGGAGGTGGGTTATGCTGACCCAAGCACACATTCTGGCTGGCCTCTGGTCTTAAGAACTATTAATTTCAGGAGTATTAATTTTGCTAAATATATTCTGTGGCCATTTTATAGATATATATATATGATTATACATAAATAC
Organism: Monodon monoceros; assembly: GCF_005190385.1. Lineage (NCBI taxonomy): Eukaryota > Metazoa > Chordata > Mammalia > Artiodactyla > Monodontidae > Monodon > Monodon monoceros. Next base: position 486,276 of record NW_021700178.1, read on the forward strand.
AAATATACAAATATAATTATATATAAAAAATTTAAAATATATATAATGGGGGGGTATGTGCCCGTGTACACAGACAGCTTCTCAAGCAAATAGGCCCTGTGGAAATCGCATATACCTATGAGACAAATACTGAGAAAATGTGTCTGACAGAGGTAAGGAGCGCGGTGCCGAGAGGGACAGCCACCAGTAGATGCTGCTGTTTGGTGTATCAGACCCGTGGTTCTCCCCAGCTGCACGTTACACTCACCTTGGAGCTTTCATGTCACCCCAAATGCTGCTTGGGTCTGAGGTGAACCCCGACCTGGTCTTTTCAAGGCTCCCAGGTGATTCTAATGTGCAGTCAGGGCGGAGAGCGCCCGAGTGACATTGACAGTGCCTCCCACTCACCAAGGGCTGCGTTCTTCCCTGCCAGGATTTGGCCAGCTTAATGACCTTGCGGACGCTCGATCCGGATGGGGGCTGGGGAAGGATGCATGAGATTTGTGGGTATGTTCGTGGCTTAAAGAATGCACAACTAAACTGAGATTGCTGACAACTCAGGAATATATTAACAGTTTCAATTTGCTGACCACTTTCACTTCTGCAGGAGAATGGCTTTTTGCAGAATATCAAAGCAGAGATTCCCAAGCTCTGAAGACTTGCTACATTGTCTTGTTGGGTTTTGCATGTGTTGTCTTAATCTTTGTTTGCAGCACACCAGACACTCCCTCTGACATTGCAGTTTTGTACCACCTTTTGAGATAATGGTGTAAAACTCTGGATATAACCAAATCTAGGCTTGGCATTCCCCTGGTAGAATTTGAATTTCATTGATCTGTGACATTCTGTTAGGATCTAGAAGGAGTCCTCTGTAACGAATCCTGTGAGTTGTCTCTTGTCATGGTATTGGATCGCCTTGTATCTTGACACGAGAAGGGAGGGAAATGCGTGCAGATGACTTTAAAAGTTCTGAGGGCCCCTCATAGAGAGCATACCTGAGAGCTTCTCTTAGCATCTAAGTTTCTTCTCTTTTAATCTTTCAGTGCACAAGGGTCTGGATCCCTGATCCCGATGAAGTATGGCGCTCGGCTGAATTAACCAAGGACTACAAGGAGGGTGAGAAGAGCCTCCAGCTCCAACTGGAAGATGAAACTGTGAGTGCAGTGCCGGGGGTGGGAGTGCAGAGCTCTCCTGAGCAGGGTTGGATGCTACATTGTGGCTAGAGCGTGTCCTGCACGTTGGAGCTTCTGAGCCCCTGGCATCCGTTTTGTTGCTGTTGATGGTGATGTATGTGAAAGTTTAAACCATGAAGCTGCTGAATGGATGGCCCATTACAAACAAGTGCCCATTGGTGTTAGCAGCTGAGAGATGGTGGGTGACTGAGGCAAGAATCTTCTCGGTGGAGTGGGGGACACAGGAGGCTTCCCTCCGTGGGGTTGAGGCTCAGTGGGAGGTGAGGGGGAGCCACTTAGCATAAGAGCCAGTGCCTGGTACAGTGGTTGGAGTACCGGCTCTGGACCCGGCCTGCCTGGGTTGGGGTCCTGGCTTGGCCTTTGCTAGCTTTGTGCCCTTGAGCAAGTTAGCAATTTTTCTGTGCCTATTACTTCATCTGTGACATGGGGGTGATAGTTTGTCTAGGGAGCACGTTAGAATAAAATGAGTTACTATGTGGCATGTACTTAGAGTCGTGCCTGGCAGGTAAGCCCTCATTACATGTTATTTGCTCCAGTGAGAGGTTTTTTTTTTTTTTTTTTTTTCCGGCTGCGTTGGGTTTTTGTTGCTGCGTACGGGCTTTCTCTAGTTGCGGCAAGCGGGAGCTACTCTTCGTTGCAGCGCGCGGGCTTCTCATCGCGGTGGCTTCTCTTGTTGCGGAGCACGGGCTCTAGGCGCGTGGGCTTCAGTAGCTGTTGCGCATGGGCTTAGTTGCTCCGCGGCATGTGGAATCTTCCCGGACCAGGGCTCGAACCCGTGTCCCCTGCATTGGCAGGCAGATTCTTAACCACTGCGGCACCAGGGAAGCCCCGAGAGTTTTTTCGTTAGTTGATTTTCAGGTGGTTTCGCTCAAAAGGAGGACAAGGTAGTAACCAGGAAATTGTGTTCCTTCTAGAAGATCTGATTCAGTTTCCCTTTTCATGAGCCTTTTGTCACTACCCTTCCCTGTGATTTGTGCATTTCACGAATATTTGAAGGCTTGCACTGTGCTGGTCGTGGGGATTTATGGGTGATCGGTTGTGGCCCTGCCATTTGTGGGAGCTCAGTGCTGGAGGGCTCAGTGAACGTGAACACAGAAATATGGGAAAGAGCCTAAGGAGGCTGCCGTAGGCACGGAAGCAGTAGACTAGGTACAGGAGGAAAGTGAGGAGGCAGCTGAGGCGAGGGTGGCCGGGGAGGGGCTGTGGAAAGGAGCCGGCATTGAAGACTCAGGCCCGGGTGGGCGGAGGGGAGCGTCCAGGCGGGAGTTGTGCGCCAAAGCCCCAAGGCCTCAGTGTGTCCCCTTTGAGAGTGTGGAAGGAAGGGAGGCCAGTGCACCTGAAGCCACTGCAGAAGGGGACAGATGGGACAGCCTGAGGCTGAGGATGCAGGTCGTGCATGCAGGGTTTCCAGTAGGGGAGACTGGGAGATGGACAGGCTTTGAACCAAGTGGCCCAAAAAATCAAGATTTGGCTTTGGGATGGGTCAGGTTTGAGGGGCTGCAGAGCTGGCCTGGCCTGGAGTGATTATTGCCTCTCTCTGAACTGCAGGAGCACTGAAAGTTTGTCCCCCATCACTTAGCCTTTGATCATTTACTGTCTTACTGTTTTTCCTTCTTCCAAGCTCTTTGGTCCTGTCTTTCTAGGTAGTAATGACCTGCTTGAGAAATGGACCTTGTCTTAATGCTTTGCTCACATGTACTTAACAGTGGGTGGTGATTAACACATTGATTAGTAGGAAGGTTGAATGTCTTCCCCCTCCTAACTTCTGTTTTGTATCAACTTTGAGCACATCCCTTGGTAAACCTGGGACAGTGAGTTGGTTAGTTTGTTAAGAGTTGTTTACCCTAAGGTGTGCTCACCTCCCCTTCCCGTTCCTGGCCTGCAGACTTTGCCAGCCTACTCTTGGTTTTGAGGTGAGAAACAAAGTCCCCAACAGATGGAATCATGTTTACCATGTTGAATAACTTTCCACCCCATGCCCAAAACAAAATAAAATTAGTTCACCCACGTGAATGGTGTATCTTCCACTCCAGCAGATTTCATTTCAGTTGATCTTGTAAGTGGGTGGGTGTTTTTTTAAGAGTTGTATGGAGGGAGTGTCTGCTGTGTTGCTAAAACAGAGCAGATGCTTGCCTCCCCAGTGGAGAATGCGTTATGCCCTGCGTGACTAATCCTGGCAGCTGCCCAGGACCCCTCCCCTGCTACATGGCCATCAGCTGTAATCAGAAGAGATGGCTGGGGCTGGAGGTTAGCAGTTCTGGAGAAATAATGGGCTCTGAGCATCGGACTCTGTCCAGGTCGCTCGTGGGCTGTGGTTTGTCCACCGCTGGCTCTGGCTGTCATTAGGAGCGACTCAGCTGAGCTGTGGACCAGAGGCAGGAGAACAGAAGTTGGATGGCTGGACTCTGAATGTTTGAAGAAACTCCTCTGTAGCTAAAAGCATCTTTGATGTACCAGGCTGGCTGAAAAATCCACCCTGGAGTCTCTTTCCCTGCCCTCTGCTCCTCCCTCTGAAGTCCAATAGTGTGGGTTTAACTGTATCAGCAAAGGTTGAAAATAAACTAGTTCTCTTCTAAAACAATAGAGTTCTTAACCTATGGCTTCTACCTTAGCAGTAAGTAACCTGTGTGCTCTGCTCTGTTCAAGGTGTTCAGGCCCCCCAGTGTTCCTCTAAAGATGTTTCTTTTCCCCCGTTGCTTGCTTGCTTATTTGTTTATTTTTTTGGGTAAAATATACAAAACATAAAACTTACCGTGTCAGCCGTTTTTAAGTGCACAGTTCAGTGGCATGAAATACTTACCCATTGTTGTGCAGCCATCACCACCATCCATCTCCAGAGCTCTTTTCATCTTGCAAAACTGAAAGTCTGTACCCATTGAATACTAACTCCGTATTTCTCCCTTTACCTGCAGCCCCTGGTAATCCCTGTTCACCTTTGTCTCTGAGTTGGATTCTTCTAGGTACCTCAGAGAAGTGGAATCATATAATACTTGTCCTTTTGTGTCTGGAATGTTTCAGCCCAATGTAAGATGTTTTCTGTTTAAGCCAGTGAGAAGATGGGAAACTTCTTGGGGGAAAAGCATCGTGTCTTCTCTTTTTCTCCCCACGGCTGTGAAGGGTGCAAGGTATCTAGATGTGCCAACCCCTAGCACAGTACCCTGTTTAGACCGGGTAAAGCACCTCAGTGTATGCAGACCTTGGTGATAAATGCAGCTACCTAATTCTTTGCGCGGCGTGGAGCTCTGCCTGGCAGACCTTCTCTCAGTTGCCCCCACTTCCCTTACAAACTGCTCAGCTCCTGCCCTCTACTGGCAGGGAAAACTCTCCCCGTTTCCATGGTTTTGCGTTTAAATTCAGTTTTTCCAAACAAGTTTGTATCCCATGTCCGGGGCGAGTACTCCCTGTGTGCAAGGCCCTGGCAGTGTTCATGAGCGAGAGAAGGATGGGGAGATGTGAGCTTTAAGAAGAGCAACGTGCTCTTTCTGTGTCTCTGCATATCCAAGCCTGCTAATGTTTCTGGGGCCAGGGCAAGAATGGGGATGTAGCCTACGTCTGTTTAAATATTAAGAGCATATTTTATCAGAATTATTTAGGTAAATCTGACATTTCTAATTCTTGAAAAAATAAAACATTTAATATATTAAAAAGAAAGTACTTGAATCTCTACTATTCGGTCTCCATCTAGCTGCCAGTATAAAGAACTGCTACCTTGCGTTGGGCATGTCATGTCTGTACCTGCATATAAACAAATTTAAGAGGAATGTGACTTGTTCAGTACTGCAGGGTGTTCCTCATGAGTCAGGTTGGCAGTGGTTGCAAATACTGTACTAATTTGTGAGCACCTCTGAAACCACAATTAGAATGTGCAGAGAAGCAAGGCATTGGATATTCGACCCAACTGGGAACCGGTGTTTCATTATGTGAGAATTTTTTTTGCATTTGTGCTATCTGGAAGGAAGAATTAACAAGATAATTTGTCTTTCCTTTTATCTAAACGTCTTTGCTGCCCAATGCCTCCCCACGCTCCAAAGCAGTGTCTGTCTCTGACATTGGTGATGTTATAGCCCACCACCCTTCAAGGTGCCTGGACACATTTGTCTTATTTCAAGGACACAGGGCAAGAGGTGTGCAGAAGCATTTCCCTGGGGCCTGACGGCGTTCGTCACAAGAGTGTATGTTGAGGGTTGCAGATCTCACTGTGTCAGCACTGAACGCTGATCCCAGGTGACAGAGGTACCACGTGTTCTTTAATAAGGTTATATTTTGCATTTGTGATGTTGGAGCCCTTTAAGATGCACGGTCCAGGGAAGGGCCCCTCTTGCTCAGGTCTAAGGATGGTACCAAACATATCAGGGTATTGTAGCGAGGAAAGAGCAAACACGGTTCTTCAAGTCAAGAAGCGACAGACTCACAGAAGAGCTATAGGACTGTTGTCCTTACACGTTGGTGTACTCGGACCCCATACCTTGAGAGTGCTCACAGAGCTCACATAAACCCCGTGCACAGAGCTCAGAGTATTTGGTGATACTTCTCCGGTACCAGCAAAGCCTCTCAGTGCACGTGACTGTGATTATTTCTTTTTTCTTCTTGTTTTACTGGTTTTTCCATTCTTTTTTACTTTTGTATTGGTTCATGGATCATCTGATACTTTTTATCTTTATCTTTGTTTTGTTCTCAATTGCTCAGTAATACGCCATTGAGACAGTATTACACTTTGTTGATTGGATGGCAAGGATAATATGGAAGACAATATTTATATCGTACATATGCAAAAAAGTTTTCTTTAAAATAACACATTGCATATAAATATCTATTGGTAATATTGTTGCCAATACAATTAGTTATCTTGTCTACAGTGGTATTTTTTACAATTAATATATTGTAAGATACACGTAACATAAAATTTACCGTCTTCACCATTTTTAAGAGTACAGTTCAGTGGCATTAAGTACATTTACATTGTTGTGCGATCGTCACTACCATCCGTCTCCAGATGGATCTCTGTTACTTAGTTACTGTCATTGACCTCTTCCCCTGCTGTATTCATGATCTTTTCCATCGGTTAGGATATTTTGCCTGGCTGCTTCTGCTTAGAGGTTGGCGAAGCAGTGATATTTGCCCCCAAGGGACATTTGGCAATGTCTGGATACATTTTTGGTGGTCATGACTGAGGAGGGAGGTCTGCCATTGGCATCTACTGATAGGTAGAGAGCAGGGATGTTGTTAAGAGGTCCCTCCCCCAAAGAAACAACTATCAGTCCTAAATGAAAGCAGTGCCAAAGTTGAGAAACCCTGGTTTAAGCCTGTAGAGGAAATGGTCCTGGACTCGCCATTGCTGAAAGACACCATGTTAAAAGCTAAACTTTTATAACTCCGTATTCTAACAGAATGTGTAAATTGTTTTCCCTGAAATAAATTGAAATCAAAAGATTATTTTTTACTTCACATTTTTATACTGCTGTAATTTTGTTTATAATTTAAACTTCTTAATTGCCTATTTTCATTTGTGGTTTTTTTTCCTTTAATTACTTGCATCACCATTCATTCATTATTCATTCATTAGAAACAGTTATTATTGAGCAATTATTATATGCCAGGGTCTAGTTATACAGCAGTGAAAATGGTACATCTGTACCTTTGTGGAGCTTTCAGTCTAACTTATAATGAATGTAATACATACACAAATATAGGCTTTAGAATATGAAAAGTTCAAGGCCAAGAATCTTTAGAAATCCATTAGAAACATGGTAAGGTGCTTGACTCTACCCCACTGCTCCCTCTGTCTTCACTCCCCAACCCCACACACTTTTTTGAAACCCCCTTGGGCAGCTACCTTGGAGTTTCTTGCTGACTTACTAAAGCAGGAACACTTACCATGGTAGAGGTGGCATGCAAACGTTCTACCATGGTTCTCAGCCCCCTTGCAGGTTATGTGGGACCCCATGATTACTTCCGTCCAGAGAGCTCTAGGTAGAATTCCTGTCTGTCACTTCCAGGCAGAAGCATAGAAGAGCCTATGGGAGTTTGCCACGCTCTCTTCTTCCTCTGCCTGGTGACGGTGGAGGCCACGTGTTAATGTCTGGTTGACCTTGTGGAGCAGAGCTTCCATCCCATCCAGCCTTGGGTACCTAGCATGAATGAGAGAGAAACCTTTGTGGTACTGAGCCGCTGAGATTTCAGGGTTAATTTGTTATTTCTTCATAACCTAACCCTTCCTAACTAAGAAGTTCACATGAGTCACAGAGTATTTTATTTTTCAAGTAATTGCATGCCTGTGCTTAGGCCTGGGCTAAGTGATATGAGCCGAAGAATAAGAAGGTTCTTTTTTTTTTTTTTTTGCGGTACGTGGGCCTCTCACTGTTGTGGCCTCTCCCGTTGCGGAGCACAGGCTCCGGACGCGCAGGCTCAGCGGCCATGGCTCACGGGCCCAGCCGCTCCGCGGCATGTGGGATCTTCCCGGACCAGGGTACAAACCCGTGTCCCCTGCATCGGCAGGCGGACTCTCAACCACTGCGCCACCAGGGAAGCCCAAGAAGGTTCTTTTTAAGAAGCATGATCTTTTTGGAGACTGGAGAAGATGGAGCTGTAAGATTTAAACACAACTATCACAGAATAAGACACAGCAGAGCATTCATTAAGTGAATGTTTTTTGTATTCGTTTAGGACATAATGTAAACTGGGCTTTTAGCATGTGCTCAATGAACCTGGAGCCACACACTTGCTATTACAGTAAGTGTAAGTGGATTCAAGCTTTGAGGTCTCCTATTTTCCAGGAGGATAGCTCAGAAAGAGAACACAGAAGAGAACACACCCACATCCACTGACCTAAGATAAGTCCTTTAGACCAATAAAGTTGGAAGGGCCCTTAAAGATTGTTGGGACCAGTCCTCCCATCTTACAATTAGGGAAGCTGTTGTCTGTGGAAATGAAGTGATGGACTCAACACCTCAGAGCAGTTAAGTTCAGTGGTTCTTAAGTTTGGCTGCGTGATAGAAACCCCCGAGGAGCTAAAAAAAATTTTGCAAAGCTGTAGCACGGCCAGACTTCTTAAATCAGAGTTTGGGGATGGGACACAGCATAGTATCTTTTTGCAAGCTCCTCATGGGATTCCAAGGTGCAGGAAGGGTTGAGAGCCACTGCTTTAGCTGACAGCCAGGACTTGAATACAGGGTTTAACTCCTAGTCGGTCTCCATTTCTGTGATCCATGTGGCACCTCAGAGTCAGTACCACCTGCTTGCCTCCTGTTAACTCTATTTTTACCAGCTTACCTTTTCTCTAGATCTTCTTCTTCTATGGGTAGAGAAAGAAAACTTGCTTCTCCTGCTCCACCGCATATGCTGGTTAGTAGCTCCAAATCTGTGTGTTGGGATTTGTCATTTGAAGATGTTTTTATGCTTATGTTCTCTTGCTGTGGTACCATGTAACATGGACATGAGTTGCGGTGTGGGAGAGGTCATGAAAAGATCAGACATTTCATTCAACTGGTATTTTTAAGCACCTACTAAGCATTATAGAATCACAGATCTACTGAGTTTAGAGCAATCTAGACCAACACTCTCCAAGGGAACATCGTGCTACAGTTGGATGTTCTCTATCTGTGTTGTCCAGTATGGCAGTCACTAGCCACATGTGGCTATTGGGCCCTTGAAATGTGGCTAGCTTGAAAAACTGAAGTTTTAATCGTATTTAACTTTAATGAATTCAATTTAAATAACCATCTATTGGCAAGTGCAGGTCTAGACCAGTCCTCTACCTTATGCCACCCTCTGTATTCTCAAGTGTTGTCCAGTATCATTTGCTAGATGGTGACCAATTGGAGACCCCCACCTGTTCCTGATTCCCAGCTCCTGGCCTTGGAGAGGAGAAGGTCCACTCCAGGTGTGTGACCGAGCATTAATTTTGTGAAGGGTGTTAACATTCAGCCTCTTCTTTACCTCCAAAGACCCAGTTATTATGTAGTGAAGTCTTCTGTGCAGAAAGTTCAGTGTCTCTGATTGTGTCATAAACCCTTTAATTTCAAATAAAACCATATTAGCCGTAAGTGTTCAACCCTAGCAGCGCTGTTAGAATCAAATACCTGTTAGAGAAAACAATGTGTTCTTAAGGCTCTCATTCCCTCCCTCCCTCGCCCTGGATATACACAACCCCAGAAGTCTGTAGTTTTAGGATGCTGAGCTTGCAGCTCTCACTTCTTTGCTGCTGCTCTGGGCATTTTTATTCCTTATCAATTTTACTGTAACCAATACCATTGGCTTATTTTTGGACCATGTTTTCACAAAACTGCCTATGCCTTTCCCTCCACACGCTTGGGGGGAGAGTCTTTTGAGGGGAGATTCATCTGAGAAAATATGGAATGCCAACATTTCTGCCTCAGGGTTTAAAGATACCAGGCTCAGGTCCCAGCTTTCTGATCTGAAAAATGAGGGGTTGTCTGGGGGAGCTCTGTGGCTCTGCACCTGGCCGTCTCTGTGCTGCTTACCAGGGAGGCGGGGTGGAGAGCCATGTGGGAGACCAGAGCAGACGCGCTCCTGCTTGGCGGAGGGACATCCGCATTGGCAAGTCTTTCAGAGGGCTCAGGGAGGAACGTCCCAGTGACACCACCCACTCTGCTGGAGATGAAGGGGGTGAGGGAGCAATTCTAGAGTTTAATGAAATAAAAATCAACTCTCATCAGTCTCCATTTCCCACTTGTTTCCCACCTCTTGGAAATTTTATCTGCATCTTCATGGTAGTTGTTTGCTGGTCTCCTGTATGAAGTAAGTTTGATAAGAATAAAAGAGCTTTTTCACAGAAAGAAAAGAGCCTTGATTAATATTTTAAAAATCCCAACAACAGAAAACTGTACAAAAGAAAACCTCACTAACACAGGTAGCCATTGATATTTTGTTGGGACGTTATTCCAGTCAGACTTTAATATACAGTTTTAAATAAATGGAACCCTATCATAGATTTCATACTGTAACATGCCTTTTGTTAGATGCAGCAGAATGCTGTGGGTAGCTGCCTGACCGTAAATATCGGGCTGTGTCGTGCTTTACTTCTGTATTTACAGCTTCGGGAGTTGATACATTTGCTCATTTGTAAGATTGTCTCCTGGGGCCAAGGAAGAATATATTTATGAAAAATTCTGACAAGGTGTTGCCACCTGCCCTCCAGAAGAGTTAAATCAGTCTGAACCCTTTTTGCCCACACCCATCCTGGGTGTCAGTTTTTATGTACTTTTGCTTAGCTGATGGATAGTGGTGCTAATAATCTTTTATTTGCATCTCTTTTGTTAATGGTGAAGTTGAATAGTTTTTCACATATCGTCCATTTGTAGTTCCTACTTAGTGACTTGTATTCCGTGCACAATTTTCTGTGACGGTATTGGTTTTCTTTTTGATTTCTTACAACTCTTTGGATGTTAAGAGTATTCTATTAAATAATGCAGCATAACTGTTCCCTTCTCTCAATTTACTCTACATATGGTGTGTTTTATGATGGTTTTAAAGTTTTAGGTTATAGTCAAATTAATGAATATTTCCCTACATTGCTCTGGCTTTTGTCTCACCCCTTAAAGGTACTTCCTTTCAAAGCTTTTATGAAGATTTGCCCACATTTTCTTATTGGTTTTATTTTTCTTTTTTCATTTAATTTCTATTTTCTTATTGGTTGGTTTTATTTTTCTTTTTTCATTTAATTTTTATTTTTTTCATCTAAAATTTATTTTAATATGAGGGAGAATAGAACATGGACTCAATTGTTTTTTCCTAAATGGCTGCAAGTTTACCTACCACTACTGAAAAATCCCTTTTAACATTAATTTGCTATTTTGATGTCATCATGAATAAATTACCCATACGTGCTTGCATTTATTTCTGGACCTGCTATTATGTTTCATTTATCTGTCTATTTTAAAACCATTACCACAGTACTTTAATTTAAACCAATGCCATAGTAGCTTTAATAATATACCTTAATATCTGGTAGTACAAGTCCCTCTAAATGTGGGACAGGAGAGAGCACTGAAAGACTTGTATAGAATAGTGATTCTTAAAATATGATCCATAGGGACTTCCCTGGTGGTGCAGTGGTTAAGAATCTGCCTGCCAATGCAGGAGACACGGGTTTGATCCCTGGTCCGGGAAGATCCCACATGCCGCGGAGCAACTAAGCCCGTGCGCCACAACTACTGAGCCTGTGCTTTAGAGTCCATGAGCTACGACTACTGAGCCTGCGCCACAACTACTGACGCCTACGCGCCTAGAGCCCGTGCTCCACAACAAGAGAAGCCACCACAATGAGAAACCCGTGCATGGCAAGGAAGAGTAGCTCCTGCTTGCTGTAACTAGAGAAAGCCTGCATGCAGCAGTGAAGACCCAACACAGCCAGAAATAAATAATTACTTTAAAAAAATATGATCCATAGGCCACTAGTACAGAACTACATGGGGATTTTTAACAACTGATATTCCTGGTCCCTGCCCAAGGGCTCCTGAACATAAGTTGTGTTGAGGAAACTTATTTATTTATTTACTTACTTACCTAGCTAGCTAGCTACCTAGCTGCGCCGGGTCTTACTTGTGGCATGTGGGATCTTTAGTTGCGGCATGTGAACTCTTAGCTGCGGCATGTGGGATCTAGTTCCCTGACCAGGGATCAAACCTGGGCCCCCTGTATTGGGAGTGCAGAGTCTTAGCCACTACCACCAGGGAAGTCCCAAGGAAACTCTTCTTACAAGCTCTCAGATGATTTTTAAGAACACCATAAGAAACTTAACACTCAGATAAAACATGGTAAGCAACAGTCAAGTTCCTTCTGTTTAAATGTTAAAGAGCACTACCGTTTTATTAATTACATCTTTTTATTTCACACACACACCCACCCACACACACTGTATTTTATTTTTACAAGAGATAAACTGACACCAAGCATTGTAAATAGATGACCACAACAAAAGCAACAATGATTGCAATTACCAAACACGAAACACACTCATACTATGTCATAATATTGACATTCAGTCCAGTAATCCTCCACTGCAACAGCTCCTTTACTTTGCAGTGAAAATTGATTTGTATATTTTTTGCATCTGAGTCCTTGTGGGATTTTTTTTTATTCAAACAGAAAGTCACAAAAATTATAATCATCCTCACCAGTTCACTCAGTCCCACGTAATTAATTTCTTTTTCATCGTGATCTTTTGTTGGCACTTTTATGAGTTCATCAGTTTCCCATTAGAGTTCTGAAAATGCTTATTCATTCAGTTCAGCAGTAGAGTCAGTTACCAGAAACCTGTACTTGTCAGAGTCTTTTCCATGAATTCCTTGAAGATGAAGCCCTTTTACAGGAACATTTTTGCAAAAGCATCAGAGTGCACCCAGAACTGTCTGTAATGGACAAAAGGCTTAAAAATGACCACGGTTAAAGATTTGATGAAAGTTCATAATAATGCAATTGACAAGGAAATTTAGTTATTTCTGAGATATACATTTTAAAGTAATAACTAGAATTAGGACTTATAACATTATACCAGAACATATAAGATTTTTAGAAATTTCATGTAATGTCTGAAACATTTATATTAACATATTTCCATACAAATAACCCAAAGAAAGTTTAGTATTAGTTGTGTTTTTGTTGTTTGTTTGTTTATACTATAGGTTCTTATTAGTCATCAATTTTATACACACCAGTGTATACATGTCAATCCCAATCGCCCAATTCAGCACACCACCATCCCCACCCCACCATGGTTTTCCCCCCTTGGTGTCCATATGTTTGTTCTCTACATCTGTGTCTCGACTTCTGCCCTGCAAACCGGTTCATCTGTACCATTTTTCTAGGTTCCACATACATGCATTAATATACGATATTTGCTTTTCTCTTTCTGACTTACTTCACTCTGTATGACAGTCTCTAGATCCATCCACGTCTCAACAAATGACTCAATTTTGTTCCTTTTTATGACTGAGTAATATTCCATTGTATATATGTACCACAACTTATTTATCCATTCGTCTGTCGATGGGCATTTAGGTTGCTTCCATGACCTGGCTATTGTAAAGAGTGCTGCAGTGAACATTGGGGTGCATGTGTCTTTTGGAATTATGGTTTTCTCTGGATATATATATGCCTAGTAGTGGGATTACTGGATCATATGGTAATTCTATTTTTAGTTTTTTAAGGAACCTCCGTACTGTTCTCCATAGTGGCTGTATCCATTTACATTCCCACCAACAGTGCAAGAGGGTTCCCTTTTCTCCACACCCTCTCCAGCATTTGTTGTTTGTAGATATTCTGAGGATGCCCATTCTAACTGGTGTGAGGTGATACCTCATTGCAGTTTTGATTTGCATTTCTCTAATAATTAGTGATGTTGAGCAGCTTTTCATGTGCTTCTTGGCCATCTGTATGTCTTCTTTGGTGAAATGTCTATTTAGGTCTTCTGCCCGTTTTTGGATTGGGTTGTTTTTTTAATATTGCACTGCATGAGGTGTTTATATATATTGGAGATTAATCCTTTGTCCGTTGATTCATTTGCAAATATTTTCTCCCATTCTGAGAGTTGTGTTTTCATCTTGTTTATGGTTTCCTTTGCTGTTCAAAAGCTTTTAAGTTTGATTAGGTCCCATTTGTTTATTTTTGTTTTTATTTCCATTACTCTAGGAGGTGGATCAAAAAAGATCTTGCTGTGATTTATGTCAAAGAGTGTTCTTCCTATGTTTTCCTCTAAGAGTTTTATAGTGTCCGGTCTTATATTTAGGTATTGAATCCATTTTGAGTTTATTTTTGTGTATGGTGTTAGGGAGTGTTCTAATTTCATTCTTTTACATGTAGCTGTCCAGTTTTCCCAGCACCACTTATTGAAGAGACTGTCTTTTCTCCATTGTATATCTTTGCCTCCTTTGTCCTAGATTAGTTGACCATAGATGCGTGGATTTATCTCTGGGCTTTCTATCTTGTTCCATTGATCTGTGTTTCTGTTTTTCTGCCAGTACCATATTGTCTTGATTACGGTAGCTTTTAGTATAGTCTGAAGTCAGGGAGTCTGCTTACTCCAGCTCTGTTTTTTTTACCTCAAGACTGCTTCAGCTTTCCGGGGTCTTTTCTGTCTCCATACAAATTTTAAGATGATTTGTTCTAGTTCCATAAAAAATGCCATTGGTAATTTGACAGGGATTTCATTGAATCTGTAGATTGCTTTGGGTAGTATAGTCATTTTCACAATATTGATTCTTCCAATCCAAGAACATGGTATATCTCTCCATCTGTTGGTATCATCTTTAATTTCTTTCATCAGTGTCTTAAAGTTTTCTGCATACAGGTCTTTTGTCTCCCTAGGTAGGTTTATTCCTAGATATTTTATTCTTTTTGTTGCAATGGTAAATGCGAGTGTTTCCATAGTTTCTCTTTCAGAGTTTTCATCATTAGTGTATAGGAATGCAAGAGATTTCTGTGCATTAATTTTGTATCCTGCCACTTTACCAAATTCATTGATTAGCTCTAGTAGTTTTCTGGTGGCATCTTTAGGATTCTCTGTGTATAGTATCATGTGATCTGCAAACCGTGACAGTTTTACTTCTTCTTTTCCAATTTGTATTCCTTTTATTTCTTTTTCTTCTCTGATTGACATGGCTAGGACTTCCAAAACTATGTTGAATAATGGTGGTGAGAGTGGACATCCTTGTCTTGTTCCTGATCTTAGAGGAAATGCTTTTAGTTTTTCACCATTGAGAATGATGTTTGCTGTGGGTTTGTCATATATGGCCTTTATTATGTTGAGGTAGGTTCCTTCTGTGCCCACTTTCTGGAGAGTTTTTATCATAAATAGGTGTTGAATTTTGTCAGAAGCTTTTTCTGCATCTATTGAAATGAACATATGGTTTTTATTCTTCAATTTGTTAATATGGTGTATCACATTGATTGATTTGCATATATTGAAGAATCCTTACATCCCTGGGATAAATCCCACTTGATCGTGGTGTATGATCCTTTTAATGTATTGTTGGATTCTGTTTGCTAGTATTTTGTTGAGGATTTTTGCATCTATATTCATCAGTGATATTGATCTGTAATTTCCTTTTTTTGTAGTATCTTTACCTGGTTTTGGTATTAGGGTGATGGTGACCTCATAGAATGAGTTTGGGAGTGCTCCTTCCTCTGCAATTGTTTGGAAGAGTTTGAGAAGGGTGGGTGTTAGCTCTTCTCTAAATGTTTGATAGCATTCACCTGTGAAGCCATCTGATCCTGAACTTTTGTTCGTTGGAAGATTTTTATTTTATTTTATTTATTTATTTTTTTGTTCTTTTTGTTTTTGTTTTTGTTTTTGCGGTATGCGGGCCTCTCACTGTTGTGGCCTCTCCCATTGCAGAGCACAGGCTCCGGACGCACAGGCTCAGTGGCCATGGCTCACGGGCCCAGCCGCTCCTTGGCATGTGGGATCTTCCCGGACCGGGGCACGAACTCGTGTCCCCTGCATCGGCAGGCGGACTCTCAACCACTGCGCCACCAGGGAAGCCCTTGTTGGAAGATTTTTAATCACAGCTTCAATTTCATTACTTGTGATTGGTCTGTTCATATTTTCTGTTTCTTCCTGGTTCAGTCCTGGAAGGTTATACCTATCTAAGAATTTGTCCATTTCTTCCAGGTTGTCCATTTTATTGGCCTAGAGTTGCTTGTAGCAGTCTCTTAGGATGCTTTCTATTTCTGCGGTGTCTGTTGTAACTTCTCCTTTTTCGTTTCTAATTTTATTGATTTGAGTCCTCTCTCTCTTTTTCTTGATGAGTCTGGCTAATGGTTTATCAATTTTGTTTTTCTTCTCAAAGAACCAGCTTTTAGTTGTATTGATCTTTGCTATTGTTTTCTTTGTTTCTATTTCATTTATTTCTGCTCTGATCTTTATGATTTCTTTCCTTCTGCTAACTTTGGGTTCTGTTTGTTCTTCTTTCTCTAGTTTCTTTAGGTGTAAGTTTAGGTTGTTTATTTGAGATTTTTCTTGTTTCTTGAGGTAGGCTTGTATAGCTATAAACTTCCCTCTTAGAACTGCTTTTGCTGCATCCCATAGGTTTTGGATCGTCGTGTTTTCATTATCATTTGTCTCTAGGTGTTTTTTGATTTCCTCTTTGATTTCTTCAGTGATCTCTTGGTTATTTAGTAACGTATTGTTCAGCCTCCATATGTTTGTGTTTTTTACGTTTTTTAGCCCGTAATTCATTTCTAACCTCATAGCATTATGGTCAGAAAAGATGCTTGATATGATTTCAATTTTCTTAAATTTGCTGAGGCTTGATTTGTGACCCAAGATGTGATCTATCCTGGAGAACGTTCCATGTGCACTTGAGAAGAAAGTGTAATCTGCTGTTTTTGGATGGAATGTCCTATAAATATCAATTAAATCTACCTGGTCTATTGTGTCATTTAAAGCTTCTGTTTCCTTATTTATTTTCATTCTGGATGATCTTTCCATTGGTGTAAGTGAGGTGTTTAAGTCCCCCACTATTATTGTGTTACTGTTGATTTCCTCTTTTATAGCTGTTAGCAGTTGCCTTATGTATTGAGGTGCTCCTATGTTGGGTGCATATATATTTATAATTGTTATATATTCTTCTTGGATTGATCCCTTGATCATTATGTAGTGTCCTTCCTTGTCTCTTGTAACATTCCTTATTTTAAAGTCTATTTTATCTGATATGAGTATAGCTACTCCAGATTTCTTTTGATTTCCATTTGTATGGAATATCTTTTTCCGTCCCCTCACTTTCAGTCTGTATGTGTCTGTAGGTCTGAAGTGGGTCTCTTGTAGACAGCATATAGATGGGTCTTGTTTCTGTGTCCATTCAGCAAGCCTGTGTCTTTTGGTTGGAGCATTTAATCCATTCACGTTTAAGGTGATTATCGATATGTATGTTCCTTTGACCATTTTCTTAATTGTTCTGGGTTTGTTTTTGTAGGTCCTTTTCTTCTCTTGTGTTTCCCACTTAGAGAAGTTCCCTTAGCATTTGTTGTAGAGCTGGTTTGGCGGTGCTGAATTCTCTTAGCTTTTGCTTGTCTGTAAAGCTTTTGATTTCTCCATCGAATCTAAATGAGATCCTTGCTGGGTAGAGTAATCTTGGTTGTAGTTTCTTCCCTTTCATCACTTTAAGTATATCATATCACTCCCTTCTGGCTTGTAGAGTTTCTGCTGAGAAGTCAGCCCTTAACCTTATGGGAGTTCCCTTGTGTGTTATTTGTCGTTTTTCCCTTGCTGCTTTCAGTAATTTTTCTTTGTCTTTAATTTTTCTCAGTTTGATTACTGTGTGTCTTGGCGTGTTTCCCTTTGGGTTTATCCTGTATGGGACTCGCTGCGCTTCTTGGACTTGGGTGGCTATTTCCTTTCCCATGTTAAGGAAGTTTTCGACTGTGATCTCCATATATTTTCTCTGGTTCTTTCTGTGTCTCTTCTCCTTCTGAGACCCCTATAATGCGAATGTTGTTGCGTTTAATGTTTTCCCAGAGGTCTCTTAGGCTGTCTTCATTTCTTTTCATTCTTTTTTCTTTATTCTGTTCCGCGGCAGTGAATTCCACCATTCTGTCTTCCAGGTCACTTATCCATTCTTCTGCCTCAGGTGTTCTGCTATTGATTCCTTCTAGTGTAGTTTTCATTTCAGTTATTGTACTGTTCATCTCTGTTTGTTTGTTCTTTAAATCTTCTCGGTCTTTGTTAAACATTTCTTGCATCTTCTCGATCTTTGCCTCCATTCTTTTTTGAGGTCCTGGATCATCTTCACTATCAGTATTCTTAATTCTTTTTCTGGAAGGTTGCCTATCTCTGCTTCATTTAGTTGTTTTTCTGGGGTTTTATCTTGTTCCTTCATCTGGTACATAGCCTTCTGCCTTTTGATCTTGTCTATCTTTCTGTGAATGTGGTTTTTTGTTCCACAGGCTGCAGGACTGTAGTTCTTCTTGCTTCTGCTGTCTGCCCTCTTATGGATGAGGCTGTCTAAGAGGCTTGATGGGAGGGACTGGTGGTGGATAGAGCTGACTGTTCTTAATTACATCTTTGTATTAATTACATGTGTACAGGTGTCAGTTATATATCCTGTCACTAAACGTATTTTGAGTATTTATGTAGTCCAAGTGGTATGTATGCTGAGAGTACAAGGATAACACCTTGTATTTGAGATTTGACTTTACGATGTGTAGTCATAGGGCCTAATCACACACACACACACACACACACCCCTCAAGCTCCTATTATACTTTAGGTTAAAGTAAAATTACTGCTCGCAGTTAGGTTGGGGAAAAATATGTGGACAACTTGAATGGAATTATGGAGAGCAGTTTGCTAGTTGTAAGGTTATCCAAAAAAAAAAGGTGAGTGTGTTGGATGATGGGAGAGAGAGTAAAGAAACAGCAGCATCACATTGGGCAAACCAAAGAAGCTTTCCTGGATAGGAGAAAGAACAGTACAGCAGCTAGAATTAAAGACTCAGTATTTTTGCATTGAGAAGCAGAAGAACACTTTATTAAATCTACCTGTGCTTCCTGAATTTCTCATGTCATTCAGTCTTTTACCTTGATACACTGGGATTATGTTATCAGCAAATTTTCTACCTGAGCTTGTCACTTATGGCAACACAGGTATTTTGTTCAACTCGCTTTGTTTGAAACGTGTTATTTATCTTCACTTATGATCATGTTAGGGTAGCGATCCTAGCCAACAAGACAGGACATTGAATACCGGCTAAATGCTTCATAACTGTGCCTTTTTGTGTTTGTCACTTGCCTTTCCTTAGATTCGGGAATACCCCATTGATGTCCAAAGCAACCAGCTTCCCTTCCTGCGGAATCCAGATATCCTGGTGGGAGAAAATGACCTAACTGCCCTTAGCTATCTACATGAGCCTGCAGTTTTGCATAACTTAAAGGTCCGTTTCCTGGAGTCCAACCATATCTACACTTACTGTGGTAAGTGGGGTATCTATTGGCTGTGTGTGTTTGAAAGTGCTTACAATCTTTAGACTTTACCTGTTAAACCCCAGTGGTTAAGAATCCTACTTTCACTCTCATTATAAGTGCCTCTCACCTGAGACCCTTGAAATGTTTGCAGTCAGTGAATGTGGCTTAATTAGGCTGCCATACCTCTCTGTGGGAGGATTGGTGTTAATCACAGCTCAAGCAGGGAAGAAATGGGCCACACCTTGTGGCTTGATGGTCAGGCACATTCCTGGAATCAGTAGGAAAGCAGTAAATCCATCCCAATGTGCTAGCTCAGGCATTTGCTCTCACTGTGGAGTGCACTGATGCAAATGTACAGCTGGCTTGTTTTTGTTTTTTATTGACTTTTTATTTTATATTGGAGTATAGGTGATTAATAATGTGTTAGTTTCAGGTGTACAGCAAAGTGATTTAGTTATACATATATGTGTATCTCTTCTTTTTCAAATTCTTTTCCCCTTTAGGTTGTTACACAGTATTGAGCAGAGTTCCCTGTGCTATAAGTAGGTCCTTGTTTGTTATCCATTTTAAATATAGCATTGTGTAGGTGTCAATCCCAGACCCCCTATCTCTCCCCACCACACTTCCTTCTGGTAACTGTGAGTTGATTCTCTAAGCCTGTGAGTCTGTTTCTGTTTTGTAAATAACTTCATTTGTACCCTTTTTTTTTTTAAGATTCTGCATATAGGCGATATCATGATATTTGTCTTTCTCTGTCTGACTTACTTCACTCAGAATGACAATCTCTGTGTCCATCCATGTTGCTGCACATGGCATTATTTCATTCTTTTTAATGGCTGAGTAATATTCCATTGTATATATGTACCACATCTTCTTTACCCATTCTTCTATCGATGGACATTTAGGTTGCTTCCATGTCTTGGCTATCGTAAACAGTGCTGCAGTGAACATTGGGGTGCATGTTTTTGTTTTCTGCTCGAGAAAGGGCTGCCTTTCTGTCTGACCCTCTCACTTGCCCACGTACAAACATGTGCATGATGAATATTTGTTGAATTCATGATCAGAAACCATGACAAGCGCTTTTTTTAAATTTACTTTTTAATTGAAATATAATTGATTTACAATGTTGTGTTAATTTCAATATCCTGGTTTATCCCAGCATATTGAATATAGTTCCCTGTGCTATGCAGTAGGACCTTGTTATTTATCCATTCTATATGTAGTAGTTTGCATCTACTAACCCCAAATTCCCAGTCCATCCCTCCCCCACCCCACTCCCCCTTGGCAACCAAAGGTCTGTCCTCTACATGTGAGTCTTTTTCATAGGTAGGTTCATTTGTGCCATATTTTAGATTCCACATATAAGTGATATCATATGGTATTTGTCTTTCTGACTTCACCTAGTATGATAATCTGTTTGCATCTATGTTGCTGCAAATGCCATTATTTCGTTCTTTTTTATGGCTGAGTAGTATTCATATATATATATATATATACACACACATATACATATAAACACATACACACAGACACACCCCATATCATCTTTATCCATTCATCTGTTGATGGACATTTAGGTTGTTTCCATGTCTTGGCTATTGTAAATAGTGCTTCTATGAACATAGGGGTGCATGTATCTTTTTGACTTACAGTTTTGTCTGCGTGTATGCCCAGGAGTGGGGTTGCTGGATCATGTGGTAATTCTATTTTTAGTTTTCTGAGGAACCTGCATACTGTTCTCCATAGTGGCTGCTCCAACTTACATTCCCACCAACAGTGTAGGAGGGTCCCCTTTTCTCCATACCTCTCCAGCATTTGTTATTAGTAGACTTTTTAATGGTGGCCATTCTGACTGGTGTGAGGTGGTGCCTCACTGTAGTTTTGATTTGCATTTCTCTCATAATTAGCGATGTTGAGCAGCTTTTCATGTGCCTATTGGCCATCTGTATGTCTTCTTGGGTGAAATGCCTATTTAGGTCTTCTGCCCATTTATTGATTGGGTTGTCTGTTTTTCTGTTGTTGAGTTGTATGAGCTGTATGTATATTTTGGAAATTAAGCCCTTGTTGATTGCATTGTTTGCAAGTATTTTCTCCCATTCTGTAGATTGTCTTTTCTTTTTTATGGTTTCCTTTGCTGTGCAAAAGCTTTTAAGTTTGATTAGGTCCCATTTGTTTATTTTTGTTTTTATTTCTATTGTCTTGGGAGACTGACCGAAGAAAACATTGGTATGATTTATGTGCCATGACAGATGCTTTAAAGAAATGTCCTAAAATTTCTCTCAGATTTTTCTTGAAATTTCTCAATTTCCCCCATCCCACATTTTGGCTTCTCTTTTTTAGACTATTGTTAAGTGGTATGGTGAAAACAGGAACCCTATATATATTGTCGTTTGAGGGGCAAAGCATTTTAGGATCTGGTTGCAGAGTCAGCTGAGGGCTTCTTTGTGGGGGGTTGTCCCATTTGTACTTCAGTGCCTTGGTCTTATCTGTGATCCTAGGTGAGCCCTCAGGGGGTCAGTTCTTTTCATTGTGATATCCCACTTGGGTTTGGAATTGGCCAGCTGGCTGCTAAGTTAGGGTGAGCTTCTATGCCAGATTTTGGGAGCTGGAAATACCATGTTGATTTCAGTGCTTGAGAGAGTTGCCCAAAGCTCCTTTCCCCCAGTTGTTAGTGAGAGTTTTATTTGAAAGAAGCCCTCAGTAAGTGGTTTTTTTTTTTTAAAAAAAGATTTTTGAAAATCTCCCTTTTTGGAGAAAGGGATAAATGACCACCAGCTTCGCTTTTTACAGGCATTCCTTCTAAGAGAGGTCTGGGTGTCTGCATGCATCTATCCAAGCGTACCTTGGCTCTTCCAGCTTCAGCCTTCAGAGTGACTGATGTAGCGCAGAATTCTAAGTCATCAAGAAGTACTCTTACCTGCTGTGGAGGGGGCTGAGACATTTTAGGAAAACGTGTGACCTCAGAGTAAAATATCAAAATTTGAATGGAATGAATTAGGGTTTTAGACAACTTTCAATAACCAGTAGAACATGAGAGGCTGTTTTTAAGGCGAATGACTTGGAGAATTCTCTTATTAATTGGAGTTTTTCTCAGTTCTGGGCCTTATTTTTCATTCCAGGTTGTATTTTCAGGAAAACTTTCGTCTGGAGAGGACTTTGTCTTTGGACTTTGTCTTTTTCCTCTCCTTGCCCTTTCTCCTTTACTTGGGTAATATGGTTTATTAAGTTTCACGTTTCTTTCTCTCTCTCTCCCTCTCTCGTATTTTTTCCCTTTTTAATAGACTTTACGTTTTACAGCAATTTTAGGCTGAGAGCAAAACTGAGTGGAAGGTACACAGACTTCCCATATAACCCCTTTCCCAACACATGCAGAGCCTTCCCCACTATGACCATTCTGCTCAAGAGTGAAACATTTGTTAAAATTGATGAACCCACAATGACACATCGCGATCACCCAAAGTCCGTAGTTCACGTTAGGTCACTCTTGGTGTTGTGTGTTCTGCGGGTTTAGACAAATGTATAATGACATGTAGCCACCGTTATGGTATCATAACAGTAGTTTCACTGCCCTAAAAGTCATCTGTGCTCTGCCTGTTCATCCCTCTCTCCCTGCTAACCCCTGGCAACCACTGAGTTTCTATACTGTCTCTATAATTTTGCCTTTATAGAATATCATATGGTGGAGTCACAGTGTAGCCTTTTCGAATTGGCTTCTTTCACCTAGTAATATGTATTTAAGTTTTCTCCATGTCTTTTCATGTCTTGATAAATCATTTCTTTGTAACACTAACATTCCATTATTCAATGTACCACAGTTTGTCCATTCACTTACTGTAGATCATCTTCGTTGCTTCTGAGTTTTGGCAATTATGAATATAGCTGTTATAAACATCCATGTGCAGGTTTTTGTGTGGATATGTTTTCGACTCCTTTAGCTTAATACCAATGAGTGTGATTATTGGATCATATGGTAAGATTATGTTTAGTTTCGTAAGGAGCTTCCAAAGTGGCTGTGCCCTTTTGCATTACCACCAGTGATGAAATAAGAGTTCCCTTTGCTCCACATCCTCGCCAGCATTTGACCTTGCTGGTGTTCTGGATTTTGGCCATGCTAATAGGTGTATAGTGGTATCTCATTGGTGTTTCAGTCTGCATTTCCCTAATGACTTACGATGTGGAGCATCTTTTCCCATGCTTATTTGCCAGCTCTGTATCTTCTTTGGTGAGGTGTTTGTTTAGGTCTTTTGCCTGTTTTTTTAAGTAGATGGTTCATTCCCTTACTGTTGGGTTTTAAGAGTTCTTTGTATATTTTGGGTAACAGTCCTTTATCAGATATGTCTATGGCTTGTCTTCTCATTCTCTTGACTGTTCTTCTTTTCAAACACCAGAAGGGAGCACAATGTAGGAGCTCTCCCATCTTGGCAGGGACCCTTTGCATTCTTGCCTTCTCTTCCCCAGATGACTGGAAAAGCTCACATTTTTTATACCCATCAGTGGTTCCCTTGAGATCCAGAATATGTTTATGTGAAAGAAAAAGGCATGAATTTGTCTTATCTTGAATATTGAGTTTGTTTTTTTTTCTCGCCCTTCACATTCTCAAATATCAATTTACCTTGCCCTTCCGTAAAAGACCTTCAGGGTGAGAGGATTTGCTAACTCTTCATTCAACATGTAGTTAGTGAGTCCACCATTGCAATATGTCCTTTTGGTGGCACAAGATGGGAAAAATAGTGAAGTGAAAGATAATGCATGATATAGTGTGATGTGAGACAATAAAAAATAGCCAACAGTGCTTACTGTGCAAATCTGAATGATGTGAATGTTCTCTCTATTAATCATTTTACCCTCAGGATAACCAGGGAAATGCAATTATTATCCCCATTTTGCAGTCTAGTAAACTAAGGCACTCAGAGGTTAAGTAATTTGGCAAAGTCACACAATTAATAATCAGCTGATGTATAGCACGGGGAGATCAGCTCGGCGCTGTGTGAGCACCTAGAGGGTGGGATAGGGAGGGCGGGAGGGAGATGCAGGAGGGAGGGGATATGGGGATATATGTGCACGTATAGCTGATTCACTTTGTTATACAGCAGAAACCAACACAACATTGTAAAGCAATTATACTCCAATAAAGGTGTTAAAAAATAAATAAATAAAAAATAATCGGCTGAGCCGAGATTTGACATTACGATGTGTAAATCGTAGTTCCTGTTCACAAGTTGTTTATATTTCAGTTAAGACAGCCCACATACAAATGAGAAATTAATAGTCCCTCTTTTAGATTTTAATTCTGAGATTAGTTTTTTAAGCCTAACACCTGTTGGCCGGGTTAAGTACCCTCTTCTTTCTGATCCTGCAACACTCTGTACATGTGTATTTTATGAATTCAATTTGTTGAGCATTTGTGCATGCGTGTTTGTGTGTGTGTGCACACGTCCCTGTGCATATTATGCTTATTCCATGCTCTAGGGCATTTGGAGGCCTGGCCTGTCATTCTTTTCTCCATCAGGGCCTAGCAGAGTGCCTGATAAACACACATACATCTAGATTTAGTTGAGTGATTGGTTAAGACTCATTCTGTTCTCTTTCCTTCTTTAGTTCTGATGTATATGAACAGGGGCCTGTAAAGCTCTTGTCACGAGGCCGTCGTGCTCTCAGAATCTGACTGCATTTTCTGTTTGCAGGGATCGTGCTTGTTGCCATTAATCCTTATGAACAGCTGCCAATCTATGGTCAAGATGTCATCTATGCCTACAGTGGCCAAAACATGGGGGATATGGACCCTCACATCTTTGCTGTGGCCGAGGAAGCCTACAAGCAGATGGCCAGGTAAGAATAACCTCAGCCCAGAAGTCCTCCTGGGTAGAGTCAGAGGGAAGAAAAGGGAGTTTCTGCCTTCTTTGGCTGCCTTTTCTCAGTGGTGGAGTGGTGATTCTGGGATTGAGGAAGAGTCTTGGGAACCAAACCAGCTCAGGTTCTTTTCTTACTTTCTTTCTTTCCTCATGTCTTCGTCTTATTCTTGTGAACCTGAGCCTTGGCTTGGAGAACAGTGGCTCCTTAGACTTATTTCAGTTTTGAGCAATGCAGTTAATGCCTAGTGTGTCATCGCTCCTTGACTTTCTTTTGGCCTTCTCTCCTCCCCTCCAGGTGTAATGAATCCATTTTATACCATCCCCATTCATTTTGCAGATCTCACTGAAGGCTCCCTTTTGAAGGAACCAGATCTCTGACAACTTCTCGAGATGCCAGGCATTTGGGGCAGATATAGAAATTTCAAATTAGCAGTTATGCATCGTGGTTTCGGGTTTTTAGCCTGGAAGTGGGGTTCTGTTTAGGCACTTAAGCAGGTCTGATTTTCGAACTCTGAAAGATAGGTACAGGTCTGTTTCGTCAGAAGGTGGGCTAGGTGAGTGTATTGGTCAGGGTTCTACAGGGCAACAGAACCAATATGGAGTGTGTGTGTGCGCGCACATGTGTGTGTGTGTGTACGTAAAGAGAGGGATTTTTATTTTAAGGAATTGGCTCATGCAATTATGGAGGCTTGGCATGTCCAAAATCTGCAGGGTAGGCTGGCAGGCTGGAGATCCAGGGAAAAAATACTGCATTTTGAGTCTGAAGGCTTTCCACTAGCAGAATTCTCTTCGGTGGGGATGTCAAATGTTTTTCTCTTATGATCTTCAACTGCTTGGGTGAGGCCCACCCAAGTCTACTGATGTAAATGTTAATTTCATCTGGAAAAGAGCACCTTCATAGCAGTAAAGGTAGTCAAACAGACTAATGTTTGACCAAATGTCTGGGAACTGTGGCCTAACCAAGTTGACACATAAAATTAACCACCACAGTGTTGGTCTTGAACTGTCAAGATATAGTATAGGGAAAGATAGTTTTACCAAAGTTTTGGTGGAAATGCATTCTTCCAATTAACAGAAAAATGCTGGATCCTTTCAGCTAAATCTTTTTTGCCACCTCTAGAGAATATCTTACAGAGCTAGCAGGAAAGGCAGGAGTCCTTTGTAGGGAGGAGGGCTGCTTAGGCTAATTTAGTGAGAGGAGTGAGAAAGAATCCCACTTAAGGTGGCCTGTGCTTCGGTGGATGTCGGGGTGTAATTTTCAGCCCAATGCAAATTTCCATGAGGAAAGACTGTTATGTAAGTTTCCTTACTAAGTTATAGTGTTTTATTGCTGGCTGTGGAGGTCAGTATGTAAAAGGTCTGCTTCCTTATGGATACACAGTGACCGTGTTCAATATAAGCGGTGATTGGAGAACAGCAATATGATAATACAGTGATCTACAACCATTTTATTTCTCCCACATGTTATAGATTGTGGAGCTAAAATGGTCATGACCTTTGATCTCTCTGATGCCATAAAACGACGACATACTATGTCCATCTGCTATCAGGGCTTGACCTGGAGTCGCTTAGCTTGGTAAGCTGTTGAGGCACACACCTCTGGACTGAAGAGTAGTTCAAGGTCAGATCACATGTGGAGAAGGATGAGGGGCAGCGTGATGCAGCACACGGCCTCGCTCAGGTGTGTGCACAGTGGAGGGGGACCTGGGGTCTGGACAGGCTTCTACATCTTGGGAGAATCACTTAAGCCAAGTCATCATTGGCTTCATGTGAGGAAGGTTATCCTTCCTCCCTTACGGATGGTTTCTTTATGGCTCTAAAATGGAAGGCGAGTATGGCCTGGTTCTGACGACTTCCTTCCATGCTAAAAGTTCTGCCAGCTCCCTGAGACTTGTCCTTTCATGGATGTCATTGATGTTTGTTTTGCGTTCCATTCTCCTCTCCTAGCCAGTTGCACTTAGATGCATCAGAAGTTGCTGTTCTTTATCAGACTTCTTGAGGCTCCCCTACAGCTTTGAGAAACATCTAGCCTCCACTTTTATCCATACCATAGATCCTTTTGATTAAATACCTACCTTCCTTTCCGTGCCGGAAGCTGTGCTCTTGGGTTATTTCACTTGTTTGGATCCTTGTTCACACCTGTTAGAGGGAAAGGGCAGGTGTGGGCATCCAGGGTGGTGGTGATATGATCTTGCCTATGGTAATGCATTTGATGATTAAGGGGTTTGGATGTTAAAGTTGTACAAGGAGTTGCTTCCTCAAGGATTTTCTTTAAAGTGCTAAGGTTTATAATCGTTTTACCCACCGAGTCCTAGGGTGTAGCCAAATAATTTTGCTGAAATTCTTGTGCAGTTTTTGCTCATGGACGTGCATTAGAAGCGTAAGGCCAGCACACGTGGCCACAGGAGAGAGAGCTATTTTTGTATAAGTTCTGTTGTCAGCAGCTCATGGTTTCTGCTATTGATCTGAGAGGCATATTAGAAGCCCCAGCAGAATCTTTGCAGGGAAAGAGGGAGACCCACTGGTCAGATGCAGGGACGGTTTTTTGCTGCATTTCCATTATGGGCCTTCGCTGTCAACTTTGAATACTAGAACACGTTCATTGAACAATACTTGCCGACTGTCCTGTGCTCTTCCTGCCTCATCGGCAGTTTTTGAAATAACTGTTATGTGGATCAAGCAGCCACAGTCTAACACAGTTTGCTTTGAATCTGAGCCTCCATAACCGCTGGGCAAAATAAAGGGTACAAGAAACTAAAGTTAATGACTCCCAGTCTTCTGTGACTCTCAGTCAGTTGGCCTTGGACTCAGCAATTCTTTCTCTTGATTCACTGGGGACTGGATTTTCTTTCTTCATGTCGTTCACACTGGGACACTCCAATTCTTGATGCTTTGAGTGTGTGGGAGGAGTCTGTCAAAGCTCGAAGGGATAAATCCAGACCTTCATCCCCATCCTGAGGTTTCCACCCAGAATCTTGTGCTGGATGGAAAGGTTGAGGAGACACGATAACAAGATGATTGGTTTCTTGTCCCTGTCCCTGTTGGCTTCAAGACTAGGCTTGAGAGTAAATGGAGAGTCACAGTGAATAAAAAGGCTAAGCTAGTATAAAACATCAAATTCGTGAATTCTGTCTTCCACATAAGGAACTATAGTTCCCGTGAGACAGGAGACTGACCGCTACTGTATTTCTGCTCCTCCCTTGTTCAGGATCCGAAATGCCCATTCCCTCATTTTTACCTCCCCTGATTCCAGCCTCAGCTCCTGTGTTAAGTCATATCAGCCAACGTTTGTGAAGTATCAATTATTTGATAGGCTCCTTCCCGAATGAACACTAAGAAATGTGAGACCACTCCCCACTTCTTAAGGTGCCAACAGTCTAGTCTGGTTGGAGAGAGAGGACACAGTAGGCCAAAAAGCCTGTAACTGCAGGAAGTGTAAATTGAAGCCATGCTCAGCATTGTTTGAATTGAGTTTGGAGATGATTGTCACCCCTGGGCCAAGAAAACTGTAGAAGCTGGATCTTGATGAATTGGTAGGATGTGTAGAGTGAGAAGCAGAACTCTAGGTGGGTGGAGTAGAGTGATCAATGCCCTAACAGTGGGGCATCAAAAAGTACGGTCACAAAACCACAGTGACATAGTGCTTCACACCCCCTAGGATGTTTGTCATCAGAAAGACATAACGACAAGAATTGGCAAAGATGTGGAGAAATTAGAATCCTCATACGCTGCTGGTGGGAATGTAAAATAGTCCAGCAGTTCTTCAGAAGGTTAGACAGAGTTACCACAGGAGTCGGCAATTCTACTCTACCCAAGAGAAATGAAAACATGTTCGCCCAGAAACTCATCCACAAACATTCACAGCAGAATTATTCACAGTAGCCAAAAGGTGGGGACAAAACTAAATATCCATCAACTGACCAATGGATAGATAAAATGTGGTTATAGCCATACAGTGGAATATTATTTGGTACATGAAAAGGAACAAAATACTGATACAGGGATGAACCTTGAAAATATGCTAAGTGAAAGAAGCCAGACATAAAAGAAGCCATACTGTGCGATTCCACTCACATGAAATGTCCAGAGTAGACAAATATGTAGAGAGAGGTAGATTAGTATTTGCCTAGGGCCGGAGGTTTGAGGGGACTGGGGCGTGATTGCTGGTGAGGATGTCTTGTTTTTTTAAGTGGTGGCGACGGTTGGGGGCGGGTGATGAAAATTTTCTGCAGCTGATTGTGTGGGTGGGTGCACAGCTCTGCAGATGCCCTGAAACCCAGTGAATTGTGTACTTTAAATGGGTGAAGCGTGTGTTCGGTGAACTATATCTCAAAAAAGCTATTATTCACAAAAGGCATGGTTAGGGAACCAGCACCCAGGAAAGCTTAACCTATGTGGTAAGTGCGTCTGCATCGGGGGTGTGTGGACGGTACAGTTAGAGGCAGGGTGGCCGGACGGTACAGTTAGAGGCAGGGTGGCCAGACGGTGGAGGCCTCTGAAGGCCGGGGTGAACTTTGGGAGAAAAGTGTGCTCTGTTAACGAAGGGTACAGAGATGGTCAGACGACTCTTGGAAACCCTGGATTAATCAAGTGAACCGTCTGCCTTCAAGGCAGGGGGCTTCTCAGGGTAGTTATGTTGACATGCATTCTGGAGTCTCCAGTCTCCATGATGGGGATGCATTATGCTGGGTTTGCAAATCATATTTAGACACAAAACTGTCTTCAAGGACTCTTTGGGAAATGATGGCCTAGAGCAATGGATACATTTTAGAGCTTGTTAGATAAAGAGATAATATGACACAAGGGATGTTCGAAGACCAATTTTTCTCTGATGGGCCCTATTTCAGAATCGCTTCCTTCTCTCCATATTCCTCCTATACCACTTCCAAGGATGAGAATACCTTCTCATGAGTAGTTTAGATTCTTGCGGAAATACCTTGCCTGTTTCAGTGACCTCTGTGTAATGATTGATAGTAGATGCTGAAGCTGGAATTCAGACCCGGTCTCTGCCCCAAAGCCCTTTGTACCTGCTGAGAAGCTGTACTCCCTCCATCACTGGTGCCTGTCGACTGGCCCCAGCTAGTCTTCCCAAAACAGAGCAAACTCTGGTCCTCAGGGCCATGAGGACCGAAGGATAGACCTTTTGCCTTAATGTTTCGAAAGTGTCTAAATTCCAGAGTGAGATTAGAGTTTTGGTGTATTTTGTAGCTCTGCTGGTAGGAGTGGGTCACCTTCTTGTGCTCCCCAGGTCTGATCCTTTTTTTTTTTTTTTTTTTTTTTTACCTTTTGTGTTCTTTCCTGAAAGAGAGTGGGGACACTGCAGAGCAAATTCATTTGCTCGGGTAGCCAAGGTAATAGAGCACACACATTTCCATCTGGCTCTGCGGTGCTGCTGAGCTGTGACTAATAGTGAAAGATGGGACTGCTCCTGTTCGGGGTCCCGGGGAGGGGAAGTGCAGCTCTGCCCACCTGTGGCAGCCGATTGAAACCTGCCCCCACCTGTGGGAGTGCTCCAAGAGAAATCCTGACTGTGGAGATGTGTTGCAGAGGGAGAGAGGTAATGAGAAACTTCTACATTTTCCATCTTCAGAGGTCAAAAAAAGAAAAAAATAGAATTGAAAACTTTATCTTCCTGGTCATTGGGGTGGCATACTCTGGGATAGACAAGAACGGACTCAGGAGATTTCAGCATCTCTTTTGGGCTGCAGACTCTGTGGAATTTGGGAAAATAATTTTTTAAAAGAACTGCAGGGACTTCCCTGGTGGTGCAGTGGTTGAGAGTCCGCCTGCCGATGCAGGGGACACGGGTTCGTGCCCCGATCCGGGAAGATCCCACATGCCGCGGAGCGGCTGGGCCCTTGAGCCATGGCCGCTGAGCCTGCGCGTCTGGAGCCTGTGCTCCGCAATGGGAGAGGCCACAACAGTGAGAGGCCCGTGTACCGCAAAAAAAAAAAAAAAAAAAGAACTGCACATAGGTGACCAAAATTCACACTTTGCTTTGAGATCAAGTTTTAACTAGAATGATGTCAGTTTCTTCCTTCCTTTTTGATGTAAGGTAGTTTATTATTCTGGGTTGTATAGTTTGGGGAAGTTTGGAATGTGAAGTACTTTCTGATTGAGCCTCATGTTTTCAGTGTTGAGAGCAGAGCCAGGTTTTGTTTCTCTGTAAGATGTTTGCTCTATGGGAGTGTCCAGGGGTCTGTCCCTGGCGATGTCTCTCCCACCTACTGTGTGTCCATGCACAAACCCTTTGGGGCCTGTGGTTCTCAGTGAGTCCACCCTTTAAGGAGAATAGTGGCATCACCTCAGAGAGGGATTTGGACCTGCGAGAGGTCACGAGGAACCTTTAAAACCCATTGAGTGCTATAAAAATTGGGGGAACTGATGTTAAAGCTGACGGACAGCTTCCTTGGCTGTCGTTGAACACAAGTGATGGCATCACTGGGGAGGTCAGTGGTTAGGGAGCAGCGACTTCCTGGATTTTTACAGTAAAGTCTGAAGCTGTGACTTCATTGAGCCCTGACTTTTGGATGCAGTTTTTCCTTCCCATTCATTATGATTTCAGGTCAGGACTAGGTTGCTTTAGGACAAGGTATAGGAGATGTTCAAGATGTCTGAACACAGGAATGACTTTGTCTCCTCTCTGCCATTATCTCTTATTTCTCGAACATGCCCTGGGTAGTTAGTTTCCTTTGTTCAGATTCTTCCCAGGGTGCTGTCTTCCCCAGGCTCTCCTCCTGCACTTACTCCTCCCTGCTTCCCTCGTCTCCTCTCCATGCCCCCCTGCTCAGCCATGCCTGTACACCCCTCTCCCTCCCCACGGGGTGCCCCAGCACCGAGGTCGATAGCATCATTTGATCCTTTATAATCTCTTAGACTGTATAGTTTCTTTATATTTCTACCTACCCTGTTTAAAATTCTAGTTATATTATTTAGATTTGAGTGTAGGGGAAAGTTAAGTATGCAGTGAATGTGGCTAATTATGACATCCCTGTGTTAAAAGAAATTGATGGTAAGTGTATATTGTCATCTCCTTTTAAAATTGTGAGTTTAGAAAAGAATAGGACTGGATCACTTCTGTGACACTGCAGAGGTCATGAATGTTACTAATAGTCAAGTCCCAAATCAAAAATCATAGAGCTGAAAGATACTTCATTTTGTTAGTAACCACTTTTTATCTTACCTGGGGAATGGCGTCATATTAGGAAAGGGCCTGCAGTCATTTGGTAGGAACTGGCTAAGCTGTAGGGACGCTGAAGACCGCATCCCCGCAACTGGTCCTTTGGGTGCTGCTTGACCATTCCCAGTCCACGTAGCTCTGTCTCTCAAGCGCGTTCTATTTTTAACAGCTTTCATTGTCGGGAATTTCTCCATCACGCAGCACTCCACTCGTCTCCAGTCGCCTTCACCTGTGGCTCTGAGCTCTGTCCTGAGCAGCTACACAGGACAGTGAGCATTTCCTTACATGTGGCAGCCCCCTCCCCGACTCTGGCTGAGCATCCTGGCTCCCACAGCCATTCCTTCTGAGCATAGCTTTCAGCCCCTCTCCCACTGTGGGTCGCCCCTGGACACCATCCGGTCTTTCTCTCTGATACCCATGGTCTCTGAATGCGGTCTGCCAGGAGAGGCGAAGAGTTCCTCCTTGCAGAGAGTTTCTGTTACAGAGCCGACAATTGCACTGACTTGGCAGGCGTTTCATATTGCTGATTTTTACTAAGTTTGCAAGCTGTCAAATTCCTATTTCCCCTCCCCGTGCCCACATATGCACAAGAATTATTTTATTACCACTGTAATGAGGTTTAATTGACCAGCAGTAAGCTGCACCTCTTGAAAGTGCAGTTACATTAAATTGCACGTACAGTTTGACCGATTTTGACATACGCATACACCCACGAAACCATCACCATGATCCAGGTAATGAATATTCCCTTAACTTCGAAAAGTTTCTCCTTTTAAGATATGTTTCCCTCATTCTGCAACTTGCACAATTGATTTTTTATATGCTGAGCAGGATTCAGAGTTACCGGTATTAAATTTCACCTTTTGTCCCTGTGTTCCAGTATTCCAGGGTATCTCTTTGAATCTTGATTATTGCATTTGATATTTTAAGTCGCCCTGGCTTGATGCATGTGCAAATTTAATAGATCTTTTGCTTCCGTCCTTATCTATAGATGAGGGGATGTTAACCTGGCTGGATTTCTATAACATGCTGGGAGCAGTTCTTTGACTAAGAACTGATAATTTAATCTAATAGAAATAAAAACTTAGGTCCTTACCTGTATTTCAAATCGTGTTAAAACCTGTGCACACCAGGTTGGTCAGGCGTGATTTTCAGGGGCTCATGTCTGAGGAGGTGGGCACGCCAGACCCCCGTTAGCAGCCCAGCCTCACTGCTTCCTTCCCGTGTTTCACCTGGTCATGTTCTTTTCACCTAAGCTTCCTCCATTTCTTCAGCTGAAGCAAGAGGATCCGTGTGTGTACTTCCATCCTCGGGTTATTGTAAGAGATAACCGGCCCCTGAGCAGCCGTCCCGCGCCGGGCAGGACCCAGTGGACGCGCTCTCGAGCTTCCCCGCGCGTTGTCGTTACCCAGCCTGGCTCTGCTGTCAGAGTCACACTCGTCACCTCACACGGGCTGCTTTCAGAATTCATAGTGGTGCTGACATGTGAATAAGATTTCGTTTTACACGGTGTCTGAAATAATTTTCAGTGAAAGAAAGCTGGTAAAATATGAAGCCCAGCAGGATGAAATGACATTTCTGTTTACATCATGCTAATGCCTTCACACCATGTTAGCTACTCTTTTTTTAACTGCGTATCTTTACATTTATTTCCCGAAAGACAGAGTGGCTGTGGACTTCATGTGCTCATGTGCCCAAGTTTAGTAGGAGAGGAAGGTGCCGTAAAGCGCAGCAGCTCGGCGTCCAGGGACAGGACTGCCTTGGCTCTCAGAACAGAGGAGCCGTGTGACCTTGGCAAGCCACTTAACCTTATTTTGCATCAGTGCCTGCGTGTTTAACATGGGGATAAATAGTGTCTAAATCACCAGATCGTTAGAATTAAATTAGTTGATAAATGGAAAGTGCTTAGAATGATTTCTGGCACTGAGTAAGTGTTCAGTAAGTGTCTGATACAGTGGTGGTGGTGATAATCTGGTGATAAATAATACTGATGATCTGATAAGCAATGTCATTATCATTCCATAGTGTCCAAAGGAAAGAAGTGCTGGAAGGAGACATCAGGGCTGAGCTGGATTCCCTTTATAGGTCGCCCTCAGAGAACAGATGGTCCTTCAGGCCCAAGGGAATAGTAGAAGGCTGGCCATTCCACGTGATTAGCAATGTTCTTTTGGACTTATAGGCTTGTGTTTGAAATTAGAATTACAGAAGTTTATAGGTTGTTGCTAATCTGTCTAGAGGAAATACAGCATCAGTGGCACTATGTCTAAACCTATTTTTTGTCATATACAGAAAACCAACAGCTTTGAGTTTTGAACTTAAAGTGAAGTTGCACTGTTTGTTACTCACTCAGCAGCTCCTAGAACAGTGTTAGAATGTGGACACCACTGCCCTTCGGTGATGGAATCTGTAAGCTTAAGCAAAAGGAAAGTAATACAGTACACTGCAGGAACCAAGTGATTATTCAATTGCTTTTATAGGCAGTTGCTTGAGAGACGGCCTGCCTGATATCACTAACTGAGCATGTGGTGGAGGCCGGAAAAACAGTTTTTCCCATTTTTGGATTGGGTTGTTCGTTTTTTTGTTATTGAGCTGCATGAGCTGCTTGTAAATTGTGGAAATTAATCCTTTGTCAGTTGCTTCATTTGCAAATATTTTCTCCCATTCTGAGGGTTGTCTTTTGGTCTTGTTTATGGTTTCCTTTGCTGTGCAAAAGCTTTGAAGTTTATTAGGTCCCATTTGTTTATTTTTGTTTCTATTTCCATTTCTCTAGGAGGTGGGTCAAAAAGGATCTTGCTGTGATTTATGTCATAGAGTGTTCTGCCTATGTTTTCCTCTAAGAGTTTTATAGTGTCTGGCAGCTCAATAACAAAAAAACAAACAACCCAATCCAAAAATGGGCAGAAGATCTAAATAGACATTTCTCCAAAGAAGATATACAGACTGCCAACGACCACATGAAAGAATGCTCAACATCATTAATCATTAGGGAAATGCAAATCAAAACTACAATGAGGTATCATCTCACACCAGTCAGAATGGCCATCATCAAAAAATCTAGAAACAATAAATGCTGGAGAGGGTGTGGAGAAAAGGGAACACTCCTGCACTGCTGGTGGTAATGTGAATTGCTACAGCCACTATGGAGAACAGTATGGAGGTTCCTT
The DNA here is from genome assembly GCF_005190385.1 of Monodon monoceros. Lineage (NCBI taxonomy): Eukaryota > Metazoa > Chordata > Mammalia > Artiodactyla > Monodontidae > Monodon > Monodon monoceros. The sequence continues at coordinate 521,563 of NW_021700178.1, forward strand.
AAAAAACTACAAATAGAACTACCATATGACCCAGCAATCCCACTACTGGGCATATACCCTGAGAAAACCATAATGCAAAAAGAGTCATGTACCAAAATGTTCATTGCAGCTCTATGTACAATAGCCCGGAGATGGAAACATCATCGGATGAATGGGTAAAGAAGTTGTGGCACATATATACAATGCAATATTACTCAGCCATAAAAAGAAACGAAATTGAGCTATTTGTAGTGAGGTGGATAGACCTAGAGTCTGTCATACAGAGTGAAGTAAGTCACAAAGAGAAAGACAAATACCGTATGCTAACACATATATATGGAATTTAAGAAAAATAAATGTCATGAAGAACCTAGGGGTAAGACAGGAGTAAAGACACAGACCTACTGGAGAACGGACTTGAGGATATGGGGGGGGAAGGGTGAGCTGTGACAAAGCGAGAGAGAGGCATGGACATATATACACTACCAAATGTAAAATAGATAGCTAGTGGGAAGCAGCCGCATAGCACAGGGAGATCAGCTTGGTGCTTTGTGACCGCCTGGAGGGGTGGGATAGGGAGGGTGGGAGGGAGGGAGACTCGAGGGAAGAAATACGGGAACATATGTATATGTATAACGGATTCACTTTGTTATAAAGCAGAAACTAACGCACCATTGTAAAGCAATTATACCCCGATAAAGATGTTAAAAAAACAAAAAAAAACCAAAAACAAAACACAGCTTTTCCCAAGTGGATGGAAGTGAGACTCGGTCACTTCTGGTCCCTGCGGTGGTGCATCAGTTGGTTAGAGAAACGGTCTGCTGGGGCACATTGGTTTTTGGAAGATTCACTGGCATGTGGGAAGAAAATATTAGAACTTCATTTTTCACAATCTTTTAAGGTTTAAAATTCTGTTGGTGTATCTCTTATAATATGCACAGTGTATTAGTACAGTAGCACAGAAAGTAATTTATGAATACATATTTCAGGGGGAGCTTGCTCACAGTTTTCCTAATAGGGGAAAAGAGAGGACTAGTTTCGTGTCCAGGGCAGTGTCTACACCCATAAATGCAGTTGTCTTTGTGGACTAGTTCATGGTCCCCAGAGGAAATCTGTCCCCTGGCCCCGTAGTTCTTATTGGTGTGCTACAGTGGAAAGAAGGTGAGAGAAGGTGGCTGGCTCAGTGCAAGCCATCTCCATCATAGGAGACATACAAGGAAAACATGGCCATTATTCCTCTATCAGTGTCACTTTCCTAGACTGAGTTAAAGAGCAATGCTCTTTTAGTAGCTTTCTGGTTACATCAGAACATACGTTCTCATGTAACAGTGGACAGTGTTTTGTCTCAAAAAAGAAAAAGAAGAAAGCCTTGGGGAGGTCCGTTATAATGGAGATAAATTGTTAGAATTGAATTTTAGTACTGGCCTTGCCCATGGCGGGAGTAAGCAGAGGTTACCCCAGATGACTCCATTTCAGAACCATGGAGAGAATTCCCTGCCCCCCCCTCCCCCGCCGCCGCCACACACACACACACCTGCTTTACTGAACCAGAATTTCAGGGGTGAAACCAAATTATCTCTTTAAAAAGCTCTAGAACTGATTCAGAAAGGAGTAAGTCTTTGACAAGCGTTTGGGAAATTTTTAGAATAGATGAGTCTCTATGATTTGGGGGATTCAGAGCTGGTGCTCACAAAAAGAATCCGTGTCACAAGCTTTAATTGTCTCCTTAGTCTTTAAGGTCTGCTTGCTTGCTTTTAGCATCTCAGTACGAATTAAGGCTCTGAGAGTGAACTTTGATCAAGGAAAGAAGTTACAGAATTTGAAAGCCTGTTAGAAGGTAGAGGATCCTCCAAATATAGCAGATGCCTAGCTTTTCCTGCCGTGATTCTCAACCCTGGCTGCACAGGAGAATCACTAGGGAGGCTCCAAACTACCCATGGCCAGGCCTCACCCCCAGAGGCTGAGTTAATCAGCTGGTGCTCAGGTGGTGATATAAACACTTCCACGTGCTGTCTTAGTGAAGCAGTGTTGAGAACTTTGCTGAAGCCACCTGTGTAACTCAGGCGATCCACCTGGTCTTTGTCAACAGCAGAGTGTTGGGAAGTGAAGGGACTCTTCTGCGCACAGGTAACGTTGTAGAAAGCCTGCAGGCCATGCAGCACGTCCAGGAGAAGGCCCTGTGTTTATGTCCTTTAGAAGCACCGTGGGCAGATTTAAAAGCAAATGCTTTTTGAGTCCACCTGGCTCCTGTCCCCATCATAGATCAATGATTTTGGAAGCCAGAGGAGGGGCACCTACAGCCAAAAGGTGATGGAAATTAATTCGGCCCTCTGTATTCCCAGAACTAGAGAAGAAAATGCCTCATGGTCAATGACTTGCTTTTAAAAAGGCGTCCCTTTTGTTTAAAAAGGGAATTAACGTTCTTCAGAAGAGCAAGTACCAAGAGTACTTAGAAGTGTGGGATGTCTTTTTAGAAAATGCTGTGTAGGGCTTCCCCGGTGGCACAGTGGTTAAGAATCCGCCTGCCAATGCAGGGCACATGGGTTCGAGCCCTGGTCCGGGAAGATCCCACATGCCATGGAGCAAATAAGCCTGTGCGCCACAACTGCTGGGCCTGCCCTCTAGAGCCCGCGAGCCACAGCTACTGAGCCCGCCTGCCACAACTACTGAAGCCCACGTGCCTAGAGCCCGTGCTCCACAACAAGAGAAGCCACCACAATGAGAAGCCTGCGCACCTCAACGAAGAGTAGCCCCTGCTCGTGGCAACTAGAGAAAGCCCACATGCAGCAATGAAGACCCAATGCAGCCAAAAATAAAATAAATAAATTTTAGAAAAAGAAGAAGAAGAAAATGCCTTGTACCTAGTAAGAGAGGGATGAAGAGCAGGGGGACATCCTAGTATCCAGTGGCTTCTGATTAGTTATACTTAGTAGCTAGCAGTACTGTACCCCTAACGGTGTGGTTACTGAGAGGTTACTGGGGACCTGTTAATATAGGTGTGTGAACTGTGTGGAGTCTAGCTGCGTTTAGCTTAAATGTGGAGTACCAGTCTTCAGTTAAGATATTGGGGATCGATATATGCTCACTCCAGTTGGTTTTGCTTCCCCACTGGGTCGTTGGGCTCCTAGAGTTTTATTCCATTTATCATTGCACATATTGATCCATCATAATTGCCTGATGTGTAGGAATTCTAGCTCAGCAATCCGAAGCAGAGATTTTTCTTCCCAGTTGTATGAGGTTGTCATTTCTACAATGCTGTTCATTTTACTTCCTTGTATTTGTAGATATTTTTATTTTATTTTGCAGAGTATATGTTCATGAAATGCATAGAATAACTAAGAGTTCCCTTCTTGGAGCTGGAAGGCTTTTGAGGTCAAATCTTCTGGGATAGGGGTTCCTTTTCAGCATCTTCAATGTTATGGTACCCAGTCTTTCTGGAAACTTCTAGTCCCCCTCATTCCACTGTTTGAAACTCAGAGGTGAGCAGATATCCTACTGTCACTTACTCCCACCCTCGTTCCTGCCTCTTTTCTGGAGCAGCCACCAGAACAGATTGGTCTGGGAATGCACCTTTAGTCTTTTCTCCTCTAAGCTAGACTCTTCCTGGTCCGGCTAGTGTTCCTCATGTGACGGTTCAGAATTCTGATTGACTTCCTTTAAGTCTATTCCAATTTTTCAGTGTACCCCATGAAACGTGGCATCCGTAAGTAAGCCAAGAGTGTAGATCCAGAGTGACCAGAGAAGGAGTCCGTGGCCATCTCCTGTTCTCCTGGGATATGAATACTTGGGGGCTGCAGTAATAGAAATTTACCAAGTTTCTTGCTGTGATGACTGATGAGTCAACCAAAATACATCCACACCGTGGCCTGGACCACGATCACCGTTAGGTACAACCATTGTGAAGTATGTTGTAGACCCACCCACCGTGGTTGTAGACCCTGTCCAGATCACATTGCTAGGTGGCAGTGTCCATTTTAGCATCCAGGTTTTCCTGTTCTCCTGGGCTCTTTCCTCTCTCTCTCTGAGTTGGGCCAATGATGCATTGTTTTTAGAACTAATCAGAGATGTCCTTGCTATCATGGTACTAAGCCAAAGTGACTGTTTCACAAAACGCTGCAGAGTTTCTCACTTAGGAAGTCTGTAAGAAGAGAATGAGTGGTTTGCTCTTGAGGAAGTCGTCTGGAAGACACTTCTAAGTTTTGAGGAATAAGAAGCAAATTCTGCTTTCCGTCATCGTCATCGTAGGATTCACCCCTTTCCTCCTCCACCAGCCCTGGCATGCTGTCAGTCTTAAATCAAGGGTACCAAAGCTGAACCTGGGCTTTCCCCTTGAGGCTTGGCTTCTTCCTTAGGCTGGTCCAGGGTTCCCCTAAGGACGGAAGTGGGGGGTAAAGAGCCCAGGTTAGAAATGACACTGCCTGCCTCCCTTGGTGCCACTGTGTGCCTTCCTCCAGGCTCTTCTCATCACACCAGAAGGCTCTCCCGGTTCCCCTCACTTCACATCCTGAGTTCTCTTTGTCTGTGATTTACAGTGAAACTGATGTTCACTTTCCCCCAGGCCTGGCTCTTGATTTTGGAATGGAAATTTAACACACTTTTAGTTCATTTCTCCACAGCAACAGACGGAACTTCGAGACAGTTACCATGCTACCAAGACAATTAACATACTCGTGAATCATGTTCTGACAGTCAGAAGGTGAACTTGGGCACTTTTCCTTTGTCTTCGCCTTCCTGTTATAACAATCCTAATCCTCCCGAGACAAGTTAATCCTTTGAGTTGAGGAAGGAGAATGCCATGTAAAAGAAATGTAAAGGAGAAAAGTTTATTAGTGTATCTCAAAAATATTTCCCTACTTTATTGATAGGCATGATAACAGCACGGAACGTTCCTTAAGATCGTAAGTGATGTATGAGCATTACTTAATCATTATTGCAGCACTAACTAAATTTTATAGGTTTGTCAGCGGAACCACAGAAGTCATGCATCTTGCCTAAGGCACATAGCAGGCAGTTGGCAGAGATGACATGAACCCGGGCCCCCGAATTCCAAACCCTGTGTGTGCTCTTGACCACTTTGATACCCTGCGTCCCCGGAAAAGATGATTCTTGGGTTTCTGGCTTGGGAAACTGGGTAGATAGAAGTTCTGATGAGACCAGGAAGATGGGGGGAGGGAGTTAGGAGAGACACTCTGAAGGGTTGAAAATGAGTTTATTTGGGAACTGTTTCATTCAGGATCCCCCACCCCTGACATCCAAATAAAGCTATCTAGTAATTGAGTCTATGATGGAGGTGAGAGGTCTTTGCCTATAGGTGGGACTTAAAGCCTTGGGAGTGGATGATGTCATCGTGGGAGAGATTGTTGAGAAAAGTTCTCAGATCTAACCCTGAGGAAACTGAGCATTTGAAGATCTGGTCTGAAGAAGAACCTGTAGAGGGTGATGATCACCCCTTCTTACAGGTGATGGGGTTTATGCCTCCTTCTTGGGGGCAGTTGGAAATGTGTGTAGGAGTTTTGTTTGGCACAGCTGGGCTGGGGGTGTGCAGTACTGTGCTGATTGGGCAATGCACTGAGTGGGTTACTGCCTTGACGGGATGTTGGTTAGGAGTCTGGAACAACCTGAAACAGGCAGGGCAGTCCTGTGCATCTAAGAAGTGCCTTCCATTGCTCTGCCCCAAATGCTCAAAATGATCTTTAACATTCTTTCTGACACTCACATTTATGTTGCCCTTTAGTTTTCAGGCCTTTTAAAAATCTCCCTATCTCATGGCTCCTCACTTGAAACTCAAGGAGTGTGGAAGGATGGGCTGTTGAGAGCTGAGACCTTGAGGGGCTTGGCCAGAGTCACCAAGCTCATGAGTGGCCGAACTAGTGCTGGAAACCAGTTCTCCTGCTGCTGCTCCAGGGCTCCTGCTGTTCTCTTCTCCTTCTGTGTCTCTGTATGACTGAATGTGGAGGACCTGGGTTTCTAGCTGAACTTCTGCAGGGATGCTGGGCTTGTACTAATGAATTTGCTCCATCTCATGGGAAGTTTTCATGGTTGCTGAATGACAGTGTCTGCCAGGAGACCTGTTGGACACCTGGACTGCTCTCTTTGGATGACCGTAGAGCAGGTGATAATTCATCCTTGGTGGATTCCCATGTATGTACTATGAGTGTGGAGCCAGCACTGGGTTTCAGGCAAATATATTCTTTGCTTTTCCCTGTTCTTGTCATGTCTCTGCGCACTTGACGTGCCCCATCTCTGTGTATGTGAGCAACTTCTAGGTGGACCTACAGGAATGCTCTGGGTACCAAAGTTTTCTGCCCTGGAGATGACAGCAGCCCTCTAAATTCTCAGAGTAGACAAGTAACTATGTAATATTGATTAGATGGCTGACCAAAGACTCTCCTGCCTAAAAATATCTATCTCCCTGGCCTATCACTTTATTTAAAGTGTAACCCTACTTCTCAGCTATGACTCAAAAAAACGATTAAAATATACATAGTATCAGAGAGAGAAAATGTCCTATATGTCACAACTTTCAAATGTAACTCGAGTCTAACGGCTTCGATTTCTGCCACCACAGCCTGAGTTCAGGGCCTCATATTCCATTTGGGTCACTGCTGCAGTCTCTGAATGGGCCTCAGTCTTGCCTGTGTTTCTTTGTTTTACGTCCCAAGTCCATCCTCCACGCTGCTGAAGAGGAGCGTGTGTGTGTGTGTGTGTGAGTGTGTGTGTGTGTGTGTGTGTGTGTGTGTGTGTTTTCCGGTAAATGATTTCAGAATGTTAAAATGCTGATGGGAAGGAGCTAGTTGGAGGAGAGAGGTTGCCAGCTGGGAGGGATTTGGGAGACAGAGAAAGGGGATAACCGGTAGAGTGGAATCCTGGACATGGGGCTGGGATCTAGAGCTCAGATGATGAAATTTACCTCCAAGAAGGTAGGATTTTCCAGTTGTTAGGGAAAGGGAGGAGAAGAGCTGGGTGCTGATGCTGCAGGAAGGTTGGTAGATGTGGTAGCAGGAAGTTGAACTGTTCGAGGCCTTTTCCCTTGATTGCTAAGAATTCTTTTGTCCTAGCACATGATAGGTACTGACATGTTAGATGAATAGCATGTGGATTTTGTAGTATCTCTCATAATGTAGATGTGCCTGGGGGAATCCCTGGGATAGGAATAAGTCGCATGTACCTGGGGAGAAGAAAGCTTGAACCGGAACCTGCCGTGTGTGCCGTCAGCTAACTGATGCCCAGTTGCTGCAAAGGCAGGTGGGCGGCCAGATGAGATGACTGTCTCTCAAGGGACAGATGACTAAGTGGGTGGCGACAACCCTGCAGCATTTTCCAAGAGCCCTGCGGCAGGTGCACTTGGTGATCTGGCACGTGGTGTTGAAGACACAGTCATTGGTGTCACATCTCTGTGGACCTGACACCTCCACCTGGCTGGTGGCCACAGACTCTCACTCACCCAGGTTCCCTTGCACTTGTCACAGGTGGGATAGAGAGACCCGGAGAGAGAGAGAGAGAGAATCAGACTTTGAGAGCTGCAAGGATGCTTAGATATTTTTCCGTCTAACTCGTTTATTTTACAGAAGACGAAATTGAGTGCCAAGGAGAGAGGACTTGTTAAGCCCTGCATTGAATTTGTGCTGAGGCCCCATGGTACCAGACCCCAAGCCCAGGGCTCCTTCTAAGCTTCAGTGGAAAGGCCAGCTCCCTGGGCCACAGTCGGACCCGCAGATCTGCCCAGGGTGTGTGTGTGTGTGTGTTGATATGAACTAAGGATGACGTCAGGCCCACCGTTCCTTGTGCTTGACCAGGGTGGACATCAGATTGAGTCACATGACGAATGTGAGACTTCTCTCAAAGAAATGAGTTCTAAACTGTACAAGGAATGAACTATCTAAGAAATTAAAATATTAACATCTTTTATTTTTAAGACTTTTTTAAAGAACAATTTTAGTTTCACAACAAGATTGAAAGGAAGGTACAGAGATTTCCCATATATCCTCTGTCCCCACACATGTGTGGCCTCCCTCTTTATCCACATCACCCACCAGAGTGGTCCATTTGTTACAACTGATGAACCTATATTGACTTGTCATAACTACATAATCAAAGTTCATAGTTTACTTTAAGGTTCACACTTGGCGTTCATGCTTGGTGTTGTATACTCTGTGGGTTTGAACAAATGTATAGGAACATGTATCCATCATTGTGGTGTTGTATAGAGTAGTTTCACTGTCCTAAATAGACCTCTCTGCTTCACCTGTTCATCCCCCCCAACCCTGTCAACCACTGATCTTCTGACTATCTCCATAGTTTTATCTTTTCCAGAATGTCATAGAGTTGGAATCATACAGTATGAAGCCTTTTCAGATTGGCTTCCTTCACTTACTAATATGCATTTAAGTTTCCTCCGTGTCTTTTCACGGCTTGATGGTTCATTTCCTTTTAGCACTGATTAATATTTCATTTTCTGGTTTTACTACAGTTTATCCATTCACCTGCTGAAGGACATCTTGGTTGCTTCCAAGTTTTGGCAATTATGAATAAAGCTGCTCGAAATATCCTTGTGCAGGTTTTTGTGTGGACATAAGTTTTCAATCAATGTAACTTTTAAAGGAAGATGCTACATGGAAATGTTAAGTTCTTCCTGGCATAAGGAAGGTAGACTAAAAAGGGTAGAAGTGTCATCAAGCAAAAGGATGTGAGTGACTGAAGGAAAACACTCTTAAAGCAGCCCACTTGAACTCGTATTTGAGGTCAGATGCAAAAAACCGAAACAAAGGCACTACCTAAATAGTCATACTAAACTCCCCAGATCGAATTCTCTGTTAAGAGATCCTTGAATTTTCCAAAATTGAAAATTCAATGTTTTGGTATTTTTTAGGAGCTAGACTGCAAATCAGTCGACTGCAAGGGGTATCAGTTTTTGTTAGTGTTTTATTTGATAAATATTTGAAGTAAAAGGTGTACTGTTTTATTTGTCAGATAAAACACCTCAGAACTAAGGGATTTTTACTCCATTTTAGCTGATTAAAAAATCCACTAAACATAACTCACTGGGGAATAAAGCGATTGGGATTGTTCCTGAATAGTATGCTATGTCTCATCTTTTGACACAACAGTTAGATTCTGATCAGCTCAAAGTAAAGGGGATTTTCAGTGCCTATCCTTCAGACAAACCCACAGAGCTACTGTTATAATCCAAGAAAAATTAAAACATGTCCACACTAAACACTGTACATGAATATTTCTGTTTACCCATGATGGCCAAAAAGTAGCAACAACCCAGATGTCCTCCAGCCGAAAAATGAATAAACAAAAGTGGTGTATCCACATAGCAGAATATTGTTTGGCCATAAAAGGGAATGACACATGCTACAACATGGATGAACTTTGAAAACATTATGCTAAATGAAAGAAGCCAGTCAAAAGGTCATATATAGTTCCCAGTCACATGAAAGTTCAGAATAGGGAGACCAGTAGAGACAGAGAGTAGATTAGTGAATGCCTAGAGTTAGGGGGACTGGTGGGAAGTGACTGATAACGGGCAGGGAGCTTCTTTTTGGAGTGACGACAGAATCCTAAAGTTTATTTTGTTGATGCTTGCACAACTCTGTGAACATACTAAAAACCATTGAATTGTGCACTTTAAATGGGAGAATCATACGGTATTTGAATTATATCTCAGTAAAGCTGTCTGTTACCCACCCACCCCCCCGAATTAATAAAAGGTAGAAAGCAGATTTAGAGATGTTATTTTAGAGAAGAAGGTGAACAGGAACTACATTTCTTAGGTGATATCATTTGATACTATCATACTAGACCTGATAAAATGAGGTTGAGACAGGTGGCATGAGGACGGGGGGCAGCTGTGAATAATGTTATGTTGCGAAGAATCCTGTCCAAAAAGGTTTGTTTGTATTTCAATAGGTACGCACCACCTGGAGAAGAATTCAGTATCACACAGGCTAACCAATATGCATATAAATCTACGTTTTTATTTAAAAGAGAGGGTTTCTCCAAGTCGTAAGCTAGATTTATAAATTTAAGCTTCATTGAATATAAAACAAGGATTTAAAAAGAAAGCATTTAGGACTTGAGTTCATATAGGACTAGATCCTGGGCTAATATATAGTCTGGTGGAACTGAGAGTCAGGGACAGCAAAGAAATGAAGCAAGAAGAGAAGGGGATTGAAGAAGAAACATTTCAGCAGCTGGGCAGTAGGGCCCATCTCAAGCTCAAGGTTGCCCTACTCTCTGATCTTGCTTTCCTGGGTTCTGAAGGCCTTGCCCACTGCCTGATGCCTCCCATCTTTGGCCCTTTCCCTATGTCCCTTCTCCACTAGTCAAGAAGCCTGAACATGGCTCAGCAAAATGCACCAAGTTGTGGTTGCTGAGCAGGTTGGCCAGGTAAGCTCCCCAGTCGTGGAGCCTGTAGTACTTCCAGGACTGGAGGTGACCATGGTATCAGCAAGAATGTTAATATGCTCCAGATCAGCATTAGACGAATATGGGATGGAGCACAATCATGGCACTCAGACCAGAGAAGGAAAACGTGCTGCTTCCAACAGGAGCATTTCCTTCTGTAGACAGTGCTTGCTTATGGCAAGACAGTGCTTGCTTATGGCGGGGGGTGCAGGGAGGAGGGCTCTAGTAGTTGAGAGAGAACGCGGTGTGGCTGCATGTGCCCTTAAAGATAACTGGTAACTTACTCCCAGGAAGCTGGGCTTCCCTCTCCCTGGGCACACCTGCTGCTGCAGTACAGTATTTAACTTAAAATTTAGAACGCGTGTGGATCTTGATAAAGGACACTAAAAATAACACTAAAATACTTAACCATTTGGGATTTTGCAACTGATGGACTTCTCACAGCCATTACTGAAAAGAGCTAGATTTCAGCATTTAAGATTACTAAAGGAAGCCCTGGAATGTATTTTGGGGGTTTTTTTGTGTGTGTGGTACGCGGGCCTCTCACTGTTGTGGCCTCTCCCATTGCGGAGCACAGGCTCCGGACGCGCAGGCTCAGCGGCCATGGCTCATGGGCCCAGCCGCTCTGCGGCATGTGGGATCCTCCTGGACCGGGGCACAAACCCGTGTCCCCTGCATCGGCAGGCGGACTCTCAACCACTGCACCACCAGGGAAGCCCTGGAATGTATTTTTTTAAAGAGTAAAACAACAAGCCAATTCTGGTGCTGGGAATATTTGAGTATTGCTTTAATTACGTTACCCAACCCCCCCCAAAGCCTGCAAATATTCAGAACCCAAAATCTCCCCAAAGTCAATTGTTTGCATTAAAACAGTCTCTTTGCTCGTGGGGAGACGCTGTTTTGAATTTTTGACAAAAAAGGAAGTTTATTCTGACGGAGGTTCTTTTCCCCTCAGAGGGCAAGGTTTTTACATAATTACCTTGTACCCTCAAAATTGTCTTTGGTTCAGCTCTCCAGTCCCCGTCCCCTGAACCCATCGCACAGCTAATTTCTGTCTCTGCGCTTCTCTTCTGTTGCTGCAAACTTCCCGCTCTTGGTTAAGATCCACCTTAAGGCTGTCAACATTGACATTTGACAAGATTCTCTGGGGGTCTTTCTCTAAGGTCTCAGCCCTCTTGGATCTTCCCCTTCTCTAAAGTTTCAGACTAGTGGCGGTCTCTTCCACACATTCCAGCACAAACACTGCCCTTTGTTCTCGGTGTGCTGGGTGTCCCTCTGAGTGTCAGCCCCTCAAGGGAGCTGTTTTTATGTACTTATATGCCAGTCATCATGGTTTTTCTCTCCCCTTCTTGATGCTGAGAGGTTTGTAGGCACTCAAGTAAGGGTTAAAGATTCCTGACTCGGAAGTTGAACTCTAATTCTTGGGTTCTTGCCCACGTTGACGCAGCACCCCTGTTGAAGGGCACGTGGGCTCTAACCTGTGGGAAGTGTTCAGTGCCACACCCTCTGCTGGGCTTGGCAGTGGAGGGGGAAGGAGCAACGTGGGACTTTGCCAAGGAAACGCTGGCTTTGGATAAATTACTTCTGCTTTGTACCCGTTATGGTGCCTGTAAAGTGGGTGAAGGAGTGTTACCTGATCTGCCTCATGTTGTCAGCAGAAGGGTAAACTGAAGTTTTAGATGTGATCCTGTAGTAAGATAGAACTGATATTGACTATTGTGAATTTTGATTATCCCTGTTATGTAGGTTTCCTATTTTGTTACGTCTTGGCCATTTATATCTGTGCTATATTAAAAGGCCTTGAGAGAGGGCAGGGGGTGAGTAGTCAATAGGAACTATCTGTTAGAATAAGATCTTGGTTACTCTCTGACCCAGCACTCTAGCAGAAGGATCCAGTGATCTTCTCCAGAAGGTAGGCGATTTTCAGCCTGAAGCTGCTATTGCAGGAGTTCAATATAAGTGTACAGTTGACTCTTGAACAACATGGGGTTTAGGGGCACCAACTCTGCGCATTTGAACGTCCGCGTATAACTTAGAGCCGGCCCTCCCCATCCGCGGCTCCTCCGATTTAACCTACCATGAGTTGTGCATTTACTACTGAAAAAAAATCTGCGTGTTTGCGTTCCCACGCAGTTCAAACCTATTGCTCAAAGGTCAGCTATAGTCTTTTCACCTATTAAAATGGTTTCATCTGCCATCTTAAAATCTCAAGGAGTGCAGGTAGGGAAGATGCCTTGGCTGACCTTAGAAGCCTGAGGAGTGGGGCTGGCACATTTAGACCTTCAGCTAGGATTTCCCAGATGAGACAAATCTAAGACTGTATCAAAAGCCTATGTGGGCTGAGAGAGGGGAGTAGCATTTCTCAATTTTAGTTTTGTTAGAGACATTTCTGAGAGCTGGCGAGTTTTCCTGACAGCGTAATGAATAATTGACTTGCTTTCCATTATTAGGTTTTCTTCAGCCCATTAAAGTGAGTCTTTCTTTTGAGGACTCGGAACTGTTTAGGGACCCAGTGGGTATCCCAGGATGCACAGACTTGGGACGTTGTACTAAAGAGACCCATGAATGAGCGTGCTATTGGTAAATAACCAGAGCGACCATTCATTGTGTGTTTGCTCTGAGCCCAGCAGTTACATGTAGATAATACCAACATTATCTACTAAGCCATGAGTTTGGTTCTGTGTTTGCTTGAACGCCTTCAGTCTGAAACAGATTGTTTTATGAAGCAGCCTCTCGTATGGTTGAATACCCGGTGTGGTAGAAAGAACGCTGGGCTGGATGTCCAGCTGGGGCTCTGCAACTTAACCTAGAGTGGCTTCCAACAAATCATGCAGCTTTTTTTGCCTCTGTTTCCTCCATGGGGGGAGAGGAAAGTAGCAGCACCTACTTCCAGCTAGATTTTCAGGGCAGGTTTCCTGGAAGATGGCCTTTTCATTGGTCCTGGAGGGACAGATAAGATTTGAGTATGAAACTGAGGGAAGGAGGGACTTCGCTCGTGGCACAGTGGTTAAGAATCCGCCTGCCAATGCAGGGGACACGGGTTCAATCCCTGGGCCGGTAAGATCCCACATGCCACGGAGCACCTAAGCCCGTGCACCACAACTACTGAGCCTGTGCTCAAGAGCCCCCGAGCCACAACTACTGAGCCCGTGTGCCACAACTACTGAAGCCCACACGCCTAGAGCCCGTGTTCTGCAACGAGAGAAGCCCGGGCACTGCAACGAAGAGTAGCCCACGCTCGCCACAACTAGAGAAAGCCCACACGCAGCAACAAAGACCCAACGCAGCCAAAAATAAATAAATAAACAAATACATTTAAAAAGAAAAGAAACTGGGGGAAGGAGACTGAGAGAGAATTTCCCCTAAAGAAAAATACAGTGAGAAAGAGATAAAAAGAAAGTGTGGCTGAATGTGGGAGAGCATGAATAGTGCCATTTGACTGCACCTACAAAGGTTTTGTATTTCTTGGAGCTGACGGCAGCTTCCTTACAACTTGTAATTGTGGTGCTGGTTCTGCTGGTGGAGGGTGAAGCTCATGGGGTCGGGCTGATTCCTCTGCTGGCCCCAGCCCCAGCCCCGGCTCAGATTTCTCACAGCTTGGCTGCTGTACGCTGACTGCTGTGTTTTCCTAGTCTCCCGCTCTTCACAGTCCTGTGTGTCAGTCTGTCTCAGTGTGGTCCGCTGGACATGGGGTCCCTGGTGAGGCTGGAGAGTGCAGAAGGTGGTGGGAATTCCACCTCAAACCTGGTGCCGGGGCAGCTCCCTGGGCCACCTGGGATGGAGGTCCGGTCAAGTGAAGCCCTTCCCTGTGCCATATTCCCTCACGTTCTACTCTGTACCCTCTTTGGGTGATGTTATGAAGTGACTAAAAGCAGGAAGTGGAAGGAGCATGGGTGTGTTTACACTAAGAAAGAGGATGGTGAGGGCGGAGACACAGCAAAGTAAACAACAGCCAAGAGCTCTTTTATAAACTAGAGCTCATTATGGAAACAGGTAACTGAAGTGCTCCACATTCAACATCTTGGCTACTTTGTCATAGGAGACTGCATTTCATATCAAAGAAAACTACATAGGAAAGCAAATGCTGCCCTTCATTCTCCAGTTCTGTATTGTCTAAGAGTCCTGTACACATATTCCTTGCCTGCTTAGAGCCCCCGCTGAAGGGCGAAGAATGGAAAAGCTCTTCCCTTATAGATCTGTTAGCAGAACACGGATATCGACCCTGGAACTTCTCCTGCTAGCTTTCCACTTGTGCCACTGACCCCCCTGCTGACCTTTGCCCTCAAGAAAGGCATGACTTCTCTATCCTGTATCAACCCCCCTATCCAGTATGTCTTGGAACCTTGGTTTCCACTGCCTTTATCTGCAAGTTGCAGAGACTTGCTTTGCCCTGAGTTTCCCTGGTTCCTTTATCACGTCTTTTTCTTAAAAGCTTTACTGCCCTGCTTAACTGATGCTTCGGCTCCAGTGCATTGTAGTCAAACCCACACCTGCATGGTCCCCCTTACTTTACTTGCCTTTGGCGCTCTGGTCTATGGCTAGTGGGTCATAAGTGAGATTCCTAAGGCAGTCAGCTTCCTCGTGGCTCAGGTCTGTGGGTTTGTGCCTGGCAGTAGTGGTCTAATTTTTTTAAGCTGTATAGGGAAAGCACTGTGAAGGTGGAGCATTTATTTTTGTAGCTGAGTAAAGCCTACAGCAGAATTAGTCCAACATGCTTAATGATGTTCATAATCATTGTGCTACATGATAATTTGGGCATAAATATTAAATAGCTGACACAAATGAAGGCAATTAGCAGTACCTTTCCGTAGCCAGACTGTCTTTCGCATTCTCTTTCTCCACCTACAGTATCTGTTCCTTCATCGTGAAATACTGAATGCCTTCTGGGCACCAGACTCTGGTATGTCCACCATCTGCCCTAGGGCTTGGCAGTTCCTGACACTACCCAGTGCTGAGCACCTGTCCTCCTCCTTTCCCATCCCCACCTGGTGCTGAGCGTTTCATACTTGAAAGGCTGGACAAACGGTTTCTGGGCCATGAGGCCGGGGTGGCTGCGTTCAGGAGACGAAGGGTCCGGAGAAAGCTGAACTCAGTGAAGAGTGCCTCTGAACGGAGGCCTGTGAGACCCTTGTGACAACTGGAGGCGGGGAGATGGACCCACAAACACTGCCTTTTGAGCCAGCTCCTCACACACTGGAGTAGGCTCCCCAAAATAACCAAGGCAGATGCAGCTTCAGGCCCAGGTGCTATATAATTTCATGGCCACATAAGAGAATCATGAAATTTAAAACCAGCAAAGGGATAATGATTCTCAGGGTGCCCAGACCAGCAGCATCCGCATCACCCAGGAACTTATTAGAAAGTACATCTCAAAATCCTTGCACTCCCAAAGGGCGGTGTTGGACCGTTAAGGGCAGTAAGATGCAGACAGTGTGAGAGTGCCATTTAGTCTTCTAGTAAGCTTCAGTTTTAAGGCCTGAAAGTTTATATACCAACTTTATGGCTTAAGCTACAGTGTTTTCCAGTGGAGAGAGCCTTGCCCCATACCCTAGGGGGTCTCTGGAATCTGCCTCCCACCTCTACCAGCACACTTAGTGGTGTTTTGATTGGCTCTTGGAAAATGCAGCAGGACTGGTGAAATGTAAGCATGGTTTCCTTGAAAGTTGTCATTAATGCTGTGTAAAGAGGCAGGATTTTGCAATCAGGAAAAGAAAAGAAAAGAAGAACACTTTGAAAAGAGGTTCGGGGGTTCTTAACCGTCTTTGTTCCATTTAAAACATTTAAATGTATCAAATATAATATGTACAATTACAAAGGACTGATTATATTGAAATTATCAAAATATTTTAGGAGTTTGTGATAAATATAAGGCATGGTTAATGCATTAGTGGCAGATCTAATAATAACCATCATTTTGAAGTAGTGGTGAGTGTAAATATTTAATGCTACCTGCAGCAACTGTAATATGGTGTCAGAGTCACAGGTTCTTCCTGTTCTCTCTGTCTTTGACTATATTCTTTTGTTTTCTTTATTTTTTTTTAATTGAAGTATAGTTGATTTACAATGTTGTGTTAGTTTCTGGTGTACAGCAAAGTGATTCCATTTTATATGTATATATTTTTTCTTTTTCAGATTCTTTACCATTATAGGTTATTACAAGGTACTGAACATAGTTCCCTGTACCATACAGTAGGACCTTGTTGTTTATCTATTTTATATATAGTAGTGTGTATCTGTTAATCCCAAACTCCTAATTTAACCCTCCCCCTGCTTTCCCCTTTGGTAACCATAAATTTGTCTTCTATGTCTGTGAGTCTATTTCTGTTTTACAAATAAGTTCACTTGTATAATTTTTGGCTATATTCTTAACTGAAGAAAATGTTAAAGTTGTTAAAATTTAGTAAAAACTAAATAAAGATGTGCTTTTTTTATTCCATTTAAGTTCACGGGTCCCCCTGAATTGTGTTCATGGGCCTGTTGGGAATGTGTGGGCCCCAGGTAAAGAACACCTGAAGTAGGGATAGGGCAGAGCTGTCTCCTTTCCCCAGCTATAGGCATTAGCAGGCAGCAGCACACTCCTTGTAGTGTGTGTGCATCTGCGTGCTTCTAACCAGTCTCCACTATTATTTCAACTATGTGGGTATCAACAATGTAAATCCAATTAATGAGGAGACTCTACTTTGATTTCTAGGTGATTTATCGTAAGCCATTAGCTGGAGCGTAGACTTAAATGTAAAGGCTCCTATCGTTTGCAGCCAGGAAAAATGGTTAATAAATTCACACGTTAAGGACTGTGTAACCCCTGAGCCTCTGTGTAGCTAATAGTTGCTTTACGTTCAGTGTTACATGGTATTAGGCTGATATCAACCATGAATAATTCACTAGGTATTTGAATTTCAACGAGTACCTGAACATATTTATGTAGTGACCCATTTAATTAAGCTGTTGAGCGGTGGTTCTTAACCCCAGCAGAACTAATGTTGTAGCAGAACTAATGTTGTAGCAGAACATCAGAATCACTTGTGGAATTAAAAAGCAAAACAAATATCTGGGCCCCACCTCCAGAGATTGTGATCCAGTTGGTCTGCTGTGGAATCCAGGAGGGGGAGTTTCGTAAGTTCCACAGGTGTTTCTAATGTACAGCCAGGGCTGATGAACAAATGATGGTTCTTTGCAGTCAAATTGTTGCCAGAGGCCGTGACGTGCCTGTTGGGGTCTTAGTGCCCTAAACTTCACACTCTTCCCTGAGCACTGCTTGTGCTTTCCCACCCTTTGCACAGCCTGACACCTCTGCCTGGAATGGCCTCTTGGAATAGATCACCAAGGGCCTGGAATGCTGAAGACGCTGAAGGCATCCCACAGGCCACAGTGTCTCATGAGAGGGTGCTTAGCGGGACCTACATACAGTCAAATGAGTGTTTTGGAAGTATCTGTCCAATGGCAATGAGGAGAATGGATTGAGTAGGGGCTAAAATAGGCACAGGAGGACCAGCTATGATGCTGTGGAAGAATCCCGGAGAGAAAGGATGAGTATCATTGTCCAGAGGGCAGTTGTGCGGATGTGCTTGGCTCTGGGAGACAGTTGGGTTGGGGAGATATATCTGAGTGTGGACAACTTTTGGGTGGCGCTTGTAGTCATGAGGAAAGATGAGATCACGTTAGAGGCAACCTGGAGAAATGAGAGGAGATGCTGAAATTGACTTGCAGGGATGCCCTAATATTTAAAAGATGAATGGATGAGGCAGTATTTATACGAGAAATCGTAAAAGACCTTGTATCTTACTGGTAGCTTGGCAGAGAGAGTGCAGTGTAGAGAAAGAGGATGAGCTTTAGACTGAAGTGCTCAGATGCACCTGGCTTCAGATACTAACTAGCTGGACTACTGACCAACGAGAAGCCTCTTTTACCTGAGTACTGCTTGAATGTGTTCCTTCACTGCAAAATAGTTTCCAGCACCCAATGAAATAGAGCTTGAAAAGCGTTTATTTGGTTCTGTAGGGTACAAATATGTGTATATCATAGTTTACCCCCAGCTAATGATAACATTAAACAAAATAAATCTGTAAAGTTTAAAATCACAGGAAGCATTTGCCTCTGTTGCTCACCTTCATCTAAACCCACAGATTTCTGAGTTTCAAGGTATATCTTCAAAATTAGCGGGTAGCTGCAGTTGATGTGGAGTATCGCACAGCTCAGCTATAACCTGGATCTAGAATCCGAGTTCAGGAATAGCAGGAGGTCTTAAGGATCATCTTCCAGCCCTTTAGTTTAAAAGCGGAGAAGTTGGCACATCCCAGTTCACACCCAGGAGCCCCCCACCCAGTTTGTCTCACTCTGCCCTGCTTATCTTCCAGTGAGGGGTGGGCTTGACTGAGTTCCCAGAGGTTCTTTCTGTGGTGCGTTCACATCTGAGAGGAGACAGCCTCTCCTGGGAACAGCGAGTAAGTGGAAGGAGGTGGATTCATTTTGCTACTACCTGTATCACACTACACCTAGGAGGTTTACAACAGAACTTAACACTCGGAAGGCCACTGTGAAATTGATATTGAAGTGGAAAAATGATACTTGGGTATGAAATGCACTAAGTACTTAGCTCCTGCCCTGTAAGAAGGTTCAATTTCATCTTAGTAGACACTTAGGACTCTGACTGTTAACTACCAGTTAAGCACTTTTCCATGAATATTTATGGCCGCCTTCTTGAATGGCTTGAGCTCTGGGCTGTGAGCACACAACGCTACCTGGGAGGGTGGCAGTGTAGGACATTAGTGCCTGATGGCAGAAGTGCTCAGGGATGCTTGTCTGCCTCCCTCACACCTAGAGCCCAGGGCCTGCTTGGGCCGTGAGCCTGGAGGACCCCTCACATAGGTGCCCTCCCTCTAGCTGGCCAGGACATATGTCCTCCTTCCCACTTTAAGCCAGCTTTCTTGTTGGCAGGCTTCATAGAATCTGTAGCTTGGAGCTTTCTTGCCCAGCCCCTTCTCACAGCAGGACTGTTCTTTCTAGTGCCCCAACCTTGAGAGGAAATCTTTAACTTTAGACTCACTGTAGCTGTATGGCTCTGTTTTGAGCCCCAAACTGCCTCACTGTAATTTTCTGTATCCTTCTCACCTAACTTTACCTCCATCCTCACCTATCTCTGTCCCCAGATCTTACTTTTCCCTCCCCACAGAACCCAGTTTTATTTCCGCCAATCTGATTCTGCCTTCTGCCTGGCGTTACATGACTTCCCCCATTCTAATGGGGTTTTGATATCATTTTGTATAAATATAGTTGTGTTTGTATCCCTAAGCATCATGTTTCTTTTTTCTTGTTGAGTTTCTAAGAGTGTCATACCATATATAGTACTGTCATTTTTTTTTTAGTTGGCATTGCTTCTAAGATTCATTTTCATTATTTTCTTAGTCTGTCTCCCAGTTATTAACTCTGTCCCTGGTACTGACACAAATATCTTTGTTCAACAGAAATTCTTGATTAAAAATTCTTTGTATCCCCGTTCTCTGGTGCAGTTCTTTTTCTTTTTTAACCATAGTAGATGGCCTGCATTGTGATGATGGTGTTGAAAATATCATTAGAGACTAGACAGATATAGACAGGCAAGAGACAGTAGATTGATTATCCCATTAGTGAATAGAATATATTCTACTGACGCACCTAAATTTTCAGATGATTTGTTACTGGAGGAAGAAACGATGGAGGGACTTAATGATGTGTTCAGAGACAGGGCATCCTTCCTTCTGCGCCTGAGCCAGGCTTTCCCTCCCTCCTGTTTTGCACCTCCACTGTGTGTCCAGGTTTTGTTCCCACCTCTTCACCTCTCTCAGGGAGTGCCCAATCCAGGGAAAGAGAGTCACACCTGCCTGAGACTTGAGGCCCCTGCTGTCAGCCCCCTTCCCATGGGCGAGCTGGGGAAACTGAACTCAGGGCAGGAGCCACCAAGTTTGGTTTGCAGGCGGTAAGTTGCACATCTCTAGGGGGCACCAGACCCTGGCCTCAGCCTATATAGACCACCATACATGACAGCCCTCACTAGGGCTCTTTTCTTGACACAATCCAGGTGCTGGCCTGCCCATCCAAGCCCTGCATCTGAGATTGGCCATCATGGAACTTACCATCTAGTGGGGAAGACAACGGTAGAAAGACTACTAAGTAGATCAATAAAGTATTAGTAAATTGTATGCTGACTGCTATGAAAGTAGGGTGGTCAGGGGAGGGCTTCTGAAGAAGTGATGTTTTAGATGAGGAGGTGATGCTAAGCCAACCGGCACTGAGGACACCTGATTCATGTCTAATGTCTTAGCTGAGGCTAGATTTGTTAGGGGGATTCACTAATGGATGCTTGATTATACATGAAGGGGCTGTAGTGGTGATGCAGAGATGTCACAGCATAACCCAGTGGGAAATTGTACAGGGGTAAGGAAGCCTGTGTTCAAGTTTGCACTTGGTGTCTTACTAGCTGAGAACTCTGGGAAGATCACTCGGCCTTTCCAAACTTCAGTTTTATCCTCTTTAAAATGAGAAGTCTGGCACCAATAGTCTCATGAGTCCTAAGCGAGAGAGTTTTGGCCAAGAGTTTTGTACACCATTCGAGCATGATGTGAGTAGGTGGTGGTCATTAATTACAATGAAAAGTAGTAAGGCGTGAGCCGCCACCAGAATATGACTGAGTACCAGGCATTAAGAGTTGTGAGGTCAAAGAAGGGAAAATAAGTTTGAACTGGAATAGCTTCAGACAGCTGTAAAGTAGGAAGGAATAAAGAAACAAGCCCTGTGTGGCTTGAGCGACATGAACAAAGAGAAGAGTGGCACGTGATAAAGCTGGAAAGAGAGGTGCTGGTTCACGGAGGGTATTGAACATGATCCCAGAGCTGGGATCTTGGAGGCAGAGGGGTGCCATTGGACGGCTTAAAGCAGGGGGAGAGGTTTGATCCAATATTCACGACAAAAGGTCATATAAAAAGGTTGCCTTACAGGGCTTCCCTGGTGGCACAGTGGTTGAGAGTCCACCTGCCGATGCAGGGGACACGGGTTCGTGCCCCAGTCCGGGAGGATCCCACGTGCCGCAGAGCGGCTGGGCCCGTGAGCCATGGCCGCTGAGCCTGCGCGTCCGGAGCCTGTGCTCCGCAACGGGAGAGGCCACAACAGTGAGAGGCTCGCGTACCGCAAAAAAAAAAAAAAAAAAGGTTGCCTTACAGAAGGATGACAGTGAGGGTTAGAAAGCTGCTATTGCAGTGCTTGTCAGAGATGATGATGGCTGGAAAAAGGAGGTCCAGAGACGAGAGTGGTCTGTACTGGGAGGTGAATTCAATAGGGCATGCTGTCTGGAGGGAAAGGGAGGAATCCACAGTGACTCCAGGTTTCTGGCTGAAGTGGGTGAGTGGAGGCTGGTGCCACTTACACAGAGAAGGCCTGGGTCGGGGCACGGGAAGTGACGGTGAGGCTTCGGCCCCAGGAACCCTTCAGGTTCAAGGTTGAAGCAAGTGCCCACCCTCCGGGAGCTCTCAGTTCATTGACTGATGTGTGGACACACTGTGGCAGTTAGAACAGGGGGTTCCAGGTGGGAGGATGGTGGGGCCGCAACCGTCCACAGGTGGAGGGCCTGGCCTCTTTGTCACAGCCGGGGCTTCTCTCAGTCAGAATCGGCTGAAACAGTGCTTTCCTGATGGTTCTGTGTGCGCATTGCTGATGGGGGGGCCACGGGTGATGCGTTATTCTCTGCAGGAAACCTGAACAAGGCAACCCTTCAGCGGGGTGTCCCCGCAGTTCCCGCAGTGTCTCCCTGGTGATCAGTGCTCTGCAGCGTGGACCTCAGGTGCCTGGACAGCCTCCTTTTCCACTCTCCAAAAATGGGGACGGGGAGAGAGCTTGGCCTTGCTCAGGGAGCTTCAAGTGATTTGGTGGGAAACTTTTACCAGAAGAGCAGGTGGCTTAGCAGCGATTAAATCCCGCCTCTCAGATGTCAAAGACAGGGATTCAGTGTGAACCGGGGAGAGTCTGTGGTGCACGTGTTGGAAGCTGGAGAGTGGCTGGTACCTGACTGGGAATCCTGTGCTCTTGCCTGACGCAGAGGCCTTCAAGGGGCTCTTCCTGCTTAGGGTGGTGCTGCCTTCCTGAAGACCGCCTGGGCCTGAGTAACGGCTGGTATTTCACGGCATGAAATGCCATGGCCATGGGTTAATTTTTCTAAATACAGGCAGACCTTGTTTTATTGCCCTTTGCTCTATTGTGCTTCACAGATAATGCCTTTTTTCTTTTTTTACGAACTGAAGGTTCGTGGCAGCCCTGTGTCAAGCAAGTCTATCGGCACCATTTTTACTCACTTCAAGTCTCTGTGTCACATTTTGGTAATTCTTGCAGTATTTCAAACTTTTCCACAATTATTCTATTTGTTACCGTGATCTGCGATCAATGATCTTTGATGTTACCATTGTAATTATTTTGGGGTGCTACGAACCACACCCATGTAAGAGGGTGAAGTTAATTGATAAATGTTTTGTGTGTTCTGCCTGTTCCTCCAACCGGCCCTTCCCCCATCTCTCCCCCTCTCCTCAGGCCTCCCTATTTCCCGAGACACAATATTGAACTTAGGCCAGTTAATAACCCTACAGTGGCTCTAAGTGTTCAAGTGAGAGGAGGAGACAGTCACTGCAGCAAACTGCACTGTGGTCTTGTTTTAAGAAACGGTCCCAGCCGTCCCAGGCTTCAGCACCACCACTCTGATCAGTCAGCAGCAGGACGCCCCCCCCAAGCAAAAAGATTACAGCTGGCCGAAGGCTCAGATGGTGGTTAGCACTTTTTTTTTTTGCAATAAAGTATTTTTAAATTAAGGTATGTACATCGTTTTTTTTTAGACATAGTGCTATTGTGCACTTAATAGACTACAGTATAGCGTAAACATAACTTACATGTACTGGGAAACCAAAAAATTCATGTGATGCTTTATTGGGATAGTCTCTTTATTGGGATATTTGCCTTATTGTGGTGGTCTGGAAACGAACCTGCAATATCTCCAAGGAATGCCTGTAAAGGGAACCTCACTGGGCTCAGGAGAAAAGGACTGACTGAAAAGCACATGGACCCAAGTTGTTGGCTAAGTCATGTCTGTAACTCGGCCGAATGGATGGAGCCATACCTTGGCTGTGTTTTTGAAGGACACTGGGTAGAATTCCACACTCATAAATATCTCCCCCACGACCAGCCCTAAGTAATGGAAGTTTGAAACTGAGAGCTTTTCCCCACCCACACTTCTGTTACAATTTTGATCACAGAATCATCGAATGTCAGAGACAGATTAAATCACTGGGGGAGTCCATGTCACAACCTTGTACTTTACAAGATGCAAAGACAGAGGCCCAGAGAAAAGAAGTGACCCAAGGTCACACAGCAAGTAAAATGACCACACAGGGCCTGACATCAATATGGGATGAGAGGTGACAATGCCTCACAAGTGGCACAAAGCAAATGACGTGAGACTTTAGAAGGCAGAGAAATAATGGCCTGCCGGGCTGCCTGAGACAGGTTGGACTTCAGCAGAAGGGTGTATGTTGAAGGTGATTTCAGGTAGGGGGAAAACCATAAATGGCAGTGCCGGGAAAGTGTGCAGTTTCAGAGACTGACGCATAGCTCATTTTGTCTGGACTGTAATACCCTCATCTTATACAAAGCGTAGAGATCGTTTCATATAATCTTGCAGCAAATCTGTAAGATGGGCGTATCCTCTGTAATGTGGTTAAGGCTTACAAAGAGCCTGCTGATGGCTGAACCAGGACTCAGACAAGAGTCTTAGACCAAAAGCCTGGTGTTCTGTTCTTAGCACCATAATATGCCGACGCCTGTCAAGGGTTTTAGCGTTGGGATGTGCATTGTGGAGGAGTTCAACTAAGGAGTTTGGACTTGATTCGGTAAGCGATGAGTAGTTAACTTCTTTTGAGCGCGGAGAGCATGATTAGAGCTGTGCTTTAGACATTTAATCTGGCAGGAATGTTAGGATGAATTAGAAACCTAGGTCCCTAAGTCCAGGTGACCACCTAGAAGAGCATGAGCATGGTTGGGGATCAAAGTCATGAGAGACTGGACTGAGATAATCTGAGGGTCAGGAAGTCAACTCCCTTGCTTGAAGTCAGACAGCTAACCAGTGCACGTGAGGTTCAAAATCAAGTTTGTTTTTACTGCCCGTATTCTGGTCTTGTGTTCTCCAGTTGAGTTGGAAGCAAAGCTAATGTGGGTAGAACAGACCGAGGATGCTTTTGCACATCATCCCGTTACAAATAGTGTACAGATATGTAATGTGCACCCAGCCACATAGTAGACTAAGAATGGGAGTAGGTAGGGTGTGCAGAAGTGCAGTAGAACTAAATGAAAATCATCAATTTTAAAAAATATTTTAAGTTGGTCTCAGTAAGGGAAGTTGTTAAACGGTCCTTGTTGGTCTAAGAAGAGTTGAATTTCCCTAACTTCAGTCTTATCGGCATCAGTTTGACTATCCACCAGATTAGCTGGGAGTTAGCACTAATGGTCGTTGCCCAGACTCCCTCATGCCCAAGAGCCTCGAGTGTAAAGATTTGAAACACTTGGGGATGTTTATAAGCTCTGATCATAGTTTGGCCACATATATGCGTTTTCATCAAAACACCAAAGTTAGCTTCCATGTCCTGCCAGTTTTTTGTTTCCCTGCCTTTGATTCCCTCTCTTTGTGAGGTCCTGACACTTTGTTGTCACGTGAAGTAGCCCTGCCTTTTTGCCTTTCTGGCCACTTACACTTGGAATAGCCTGCTTGGCCCTCAAAGTTTTCTGCCTCTTGTGTGGGTCATTCTCTTTCCTGAGCAGTATGTGACTTTTCAGTCATTTCCCAGTGATGCGCAGGGCAACGCCCATCTTGACACAGCAAGTGAAAAGTGACAGGTGTCACTGGTCTGTGCCACCTTTTTTTTTTTTTTTTTCCGGTCCGCGGGCCTCTCACCGCTGTGGCCTCTCCCGTTGCGGAGCACAGGCTCCGGACGCGCAGGCTCAGTGGCCATGGCTCACGGGCCCAGCCGCTCTGCGGCATGTGGGATCTTCCCGGACCGGGACACGAACCCGTGTCCCCTGCATCGGCAGGCGGGCTCTCAACCACTGCGCCACCAGGGAAGCCTGCCACCTTTTTTGTGCCAGATGTAGTATGTTATCTGGGTCTCTTCGCAGTTCAGTTCCCTCTGTGTGCTGTGTTGCCGCAGGGAGCCTGGCAGCACTCACGACCCCCAGCCCCCCACCAATCTGATTAATTCTCTCCTGGCATCCACATATTGCTCCCAGGGATCCTTATTAAGTTATTTGGACAGTATATATACCTCCCCATTCGATGTGGTTCTCTGTGGAGGACTAAGTCTTAGACACAACCTGTGCTCATCCTTTTTTAGGTTAAACATACAGACTTTGAGCAAAACTCCAAACTTTTGGGTATGGCTCCTGCAATTTAGATCTCCTTGTTGCAGATTCAGGTAGTTTTAAAGGTGGCATCAAACTTGGTTCTTTTTCATAGGTCTAAAGCCCAGCTTGTTAGACGCCTAGTCCCTTGGGATGGTTGTACTTCTGAGCAGTTCTCTAAGGAGTTGATTTTGATGGTATTGAGAAGAGGAGGGGTGACACCTGCCCTGGTCCCCAGGGTCCAGTGGATGTCATATAAAATTTGAACAACAAATGAGAATGGGAACCGTAAGCATGCACAGGCTTCTTTAGAGGCCACCTTTCAGTAGGAAGTTTTCACAGAACCAAGGAGAGGAGAAACACGCTCTCATGACAGTGGTATCCTAGAACTACAAGGGCTCTCTGAAAGCCACTTCTTGTTCCATCCTCCAAATACTAGGTGAGATTCTATGTAGCTTTTCAGGTAATTGGTTGTATAGCCAGTTTGAAAGATGAGGTTTTTTCAGCTTCATCTTCTCAATAGCATCTACTCGCCATCTGTATTCACTCAAGTTCCTCCCCACTTAGTGATGGTGTGTGAGCTTGAGACTGCTCAGCTCTTCGCTGACCTTGAAGAGCAGTTGAAGGTTAAGGTTTCTTCAGCCTGGCTACCACACCTGACTCTCCCCCGGGGCCCCCCTTTCAAGCAGGTTTTTGTCTGTCTTTCTAGTTCACCTCTAGTTAACATCAGTGTCATCACACCACTTTTTCAGCTTCTCAGCTGTTGGCCCAGAAGCAAGGCCAACATTCATTCACCTGTGCTGATCAGGTACAATCTACCTGTGCTGATAATTACCGAGGTGGGGCAGGCCGTTCTTTCTGTAGTCAGCCCTGCCCAGGAAGCCACAGGAGCTGGTGTTAGCAGTACTGGGCTGGTGCCAGGAGACCTGTGTTCTAAACCTGACTTCACACTCCTCGGTTTCTTCACCTGGAAAGGAAGAGGGCTGGTTGATCCCTAAGTTGGCTTCTCCTCCAACATAATATTTTATCTCGGGTGTATTCTCTATGCCAGGCACTGTTAAAGGTACTGCAGATCGAAAGCGAAGTGCCTGCCCTCCTCCTGGCAGTGGATTTGTGGGCTGGAGGTAGATGACTGGGTGTAGCTCTTACAAGCAATTCGTTTCCCAAACTCGTGGCACAGATGTTTGTTCTTACTCCCTGCTTGAACATCCATGTTCCTTGGAGACCAGATAGGCTGCGTTTTCCATTACTTGTCTGTCTCATATCTGTCTCAAAGGGATACGTACAGGTACATTTTATCTGATGTAGAGTATCTGCTCTCTGCCTCCCATTTAGTCTGATTGAACTCCCTCTTATTGTAATCCATAGCTGTTTTATCTAATTTCTGGGAAACTTGAGGCAAGATTAGCCTGGTGGCTAGTAGCATGCCCTTTGTGGTAGATCTACATGAACAAAAATGTTCAGAACTGTGTCTGCTGGCATGCTAGGCTCAAATACAAGAGGAGAAGAAAAGAACCTTGCTCTTGAAGAAAGTGGCACAAGATGGGCATGTAACAGAAAGGTGAGATTATGTAACTGAAAGTGTATATTTATGTAAGTTCTCAGGGGATGTCTTTGGAAGGGAGTGCTCTATGGGGTACTGCCTCCAGAGAGAACTTGGGAGAGTGACCCGACGGCTACATCCCCATTCCCTCAGGTCATAAAATAGGATTTGTAAGCCCTTCTCAGAGCTTCTTTCTCCCACTTTCAGATCTTGTGCAAGCAAGCGTATGAAGGAAGGTGGGCTATTGTTACGCTGCCCCTCACATTTACTGCTAAACGAGGGAGGGATGCTCCTGATTGGGTTCGGGCCCTTGTCAACAGTGTCACTGGAAGGCGACAGTGTCATTGGAAGGCGACCATGCCCTTCCACGGCCAGCGACTGACCAAGGCCTTTTCCTTTGCAGAGATGAGAAGAACCAGTCCATCATAGTCAGCGGGGAGTCTGGAGCCGGCAAGACCGTGTCGGCCAAGTACGCCATGCGCTATTTCGCCACGGTTAGTGGCTCGGCCAGTGACACCAACATCGAAGAGAAGGTCCTGGCGTCCAGTCCCATCATGGAGGTAAAGCCATCCAAATGTCCTTGGCCTTCTTGTCTGGAGTCCCTTCTGCTGGCACTAAGACTGCTTGAGTGTCCAGCCTCGCGTGGCCGATCACAGAGTTCTTGGAAGCCACTCACACAGTCAGCATTCATGCCTCTCCCCAAGAACCCATTGTCCACTGCTGAGGGAAGAATTTCAAAGGTGCCCCTAAAACCACAGATTTGGGAATATTCTGACCTGGTAGCCCAGGCCCCCAGTATTGGATGCAGCGGCCTCTTCATGTTTTCCTTGTTCCTTGACTCTGCTGAATACTGTTGTGACAGTCCTTCCCCATCTACCGCCGTCTCTGCTGTGTTCCTCCCCCCTGCTGCCATCCTGTGTCAGCAAATCAGTGTCCCACCAAAACCATTTGATGCTATGAAGGTCTGCTGAGTCAGGAGGGCAGTCTTCATGGCGGTGAGGAGGCCTAGATAAAAGATTCCCCTTTTTCCCAAAAGATATTTGGATGTTTTATCTTTTGCGGGGAGATAGAGTCCAAAGCTATGTGACTCTTTTGTGGGGAGATAGAGTCAAAAGCTATGTGACGACACAGAATCTGTTGAAGATCCTGAGAAAATGTTACCTTTGTTGGCATGGACAGATCTTGCCTGTCTCTTCACCACCCCGACCTCCCGGCTGGGTGGCCTCAGAGCGGCCGATGCAAGTGCAGGGCCAGAGGTATTTCCAAAACCTTGGGTCTAGCTATAGTAAACCATGTTATAGGGTCAGAACTCCATCTCTCTTTTTCTTCCGTTCCTTATAAACGCTTCATTCTCATGGAGTTGAGCTAAATGGCTGCACAGTCCCTGAGCCAGCTTTGACTTCCTGCGTTTGAAGCTGAGGCTCTTCATTATTGTCTGGGCTGCAGTCTGGTAGGAGTTGGCCCTTCTGCCAGCCCCGAACAGCCCCCTTGTTTTAGGAAGAAGAAATTCAGTTGAGGCCCAAAGCCGCCAAAACAGCATCAGGTTTCTCTGCACGGCCGTGAGCCCCGCCCATTAAGACACAAAGCACCAGTGTGGTTGGTCCTTCAGATTATTTTGGGGCTGGGGGAACAAGAACCTGCCTGGACCTTCCCAGGTCCCCTCTCTCTCCCCCTTCCTTTACCAAGTGCAGGAGTGAATTGAGTGTCAGTTCATAGGAGCTCGTTGATTATCCAGGCAAACTCTCCTGCCTACAGAGTTGCATTATCCAGAGAGCTTTTACTCTCTGCTGGGTAATCAGACACACTGTGCTCACTAAGAATTAGACAAAAGCAAGTTTTGGTATCTGTTCTTGTATGAATTGGGAAGTGGTCAATGCAGTTGAAGGCATTTTTACCAAACAGATAAAAACAAACAAAAAAGCGCTTTTATTAGTTTACAGTTGTTCTTAAACTTGACTGTGCATCAGAATCGCCTGGAGGCCTTGTTAAAGCAGATAGCTGGGCACCACCCCCAGAGTTTCTGGTTCAGAAGGGCCTGGGAATCTGCATTTCTCACAAGCTCCTAGGTGACCCTGATGCTGCGGATCTGGGTCCCACACCTGTTTGAGAACCATTTATTGAATAAATATTAAAAAAAATAGGAAGGAGTCACTGGAAAATATGGAAGAAAAGGGAATAATCCCTCATCATCCTACAGCCTGCTAATAATTGTTCCATATTTTGGTATATTTCCTTCCAGCTTTTTCACTGAATATTATAGTATATGCCTTGTCCCCATATCATTAAGCTTTTTACAAACTTATTGGCTGCAAACATACGTTAATAGATGGTTTTACCATAATTTAACTTCCTTTTGTCAGACATTTAGTTGGTAGCCTCTTTGCTCATAGCATTTATTCTAAGCCCCAAGGTGGCGGCCTGGCCATGGCCTGGATTCAGGAGACGATCATGGACTTGAGTCCACACCCCACTGGGCCGTCCACTGCACTTAAATGGAGGCAGCTAAGACAGCACTCTGCGATTAGCATCACGTTTCATCTTAGGTGGGAGTGAGACCAGGATTTCAGCTTTTCCTTTGCCTCTAAGTTTCAAAATTCAGTTCATCTTTTAGGTAGTAAAATTGCAAAGACACAGAGCGCCTCTTCTTCTGGAGGTAAAGTACGTACTTATTCTGGACAAAACAGGGAAGGGAAGAAACCTGTTCGATCTCTGGTGACTGAACACAGTTCTTGTTAGCCAAGAGAGGAATTCAGTGAAGACAGATCACCACATTAAGCAGGTACAAGACACAAGGGGAATTAATTTTTTTCATTTTATTGTTTTGTTGTAATAAAACATACGTAATATAAAATCTATCACCTTAACCACTTCAAGTGTGCAGTTGAGTGGCATTAAGTACGTTCGCAATGTTGTACAACCATCGCCACCATCCATCTCCAGAACTTTTTTTTAATCATCCAAACAGAAACTCTGTACCCGTTCAGCAATAACGTCCTATTCTCCCCTCTACTCAGCCTCTGGTAACCTCTATCCTAATTTCTGTCCCTGTGAATTTGCCTCTTTGGTGTCTGTCATACAAGTGGAGTCGTATGACATCAGTCCTCTTGTGTCAGGCTGATTTCGCTTAGCATAATGTCTCCAAGGTTCATCCATGTTGTAGCATGCATCAGTGCTTTGTGTGTGTTTTTAATGGCTGCATGGCATTTTGTTGCTTGTATGTACCACATTTTGTTTATCCATTCCTGCGCTGAGAGTTGGGTTGTGTCCACCTTTTGGCCAGTGTGAATAACGCTGCTGTGAACATTGGCGGGCACCTGTTTGGGTCACTGCTTTGGGAATGTTTTTTAAATGACCGTGATCTGAAATGATCTAATGTTTTCAGTATCTGTTATAGCTTGAGTAGGCTGGTGGACTGCTGGGGAGGCATGGAAGAAATGTGAGAGCAACATGCACACCCCTAGAGAAGGAGGAGTGTGTACATGAACCAGCCTGTTCTTGCATGATGTCCTGTAAACACATGTTGCAGTGGTTTGAGCTTAAAACATTAAATTTCTAAAGTTGTGCGAATTGGTACTTTGGAAATTATGTGGGTAAGTCCAGAGGGCTCATTCTGTCAAATACAGAGTTTTGTTACCATAGAGACTATCCCTTGAGCTGTTACTGAGTGTTACATTTGAGAGAAATGTTGGACGTGAACATGGGAAGGAAGAATTATTGCCAGGAAGAATTCTAGGTGGAATCAGAGTGTTGCCAAGCAGAGAAAGAGCAGCTTCTGCTCTGCCAAAACCCAACTTTTCACAAGTTCAGAGTCTTACTTGGGCCCTTGTGTCAGGAAGCCCAGTCAGCTTTGTGGCTCCTCAGAGGGTTACAACCAGTGCAAGTCATGTTTTAATCAGGGCACAGCTGATTACTGATGACTCCAGGCCCGTCCCGGGGAAGGTTGGCCCCTCCCAGCGAAGCAATCAGTTATGGTCATGTCATCACCTCATTATTTCTCCAGGCCAGCAGCTGCAGATGCCTCCTAGGGAGTCGGAGAGTTGAGGGCCGTCTGAGGAGGCGGAATTCCCAGTGGGCTGCGCTAAGTGGCAGTTGTTTGAATTAAAGGTGACTTGAGGGTGGATTGGGGTTGGCTGGGGTGGATTGGGATGATTTATTGTCAGCGCCAGAGCTCTCTGGCCCCATTCTGTTTAAGAGCTTGTCAGCATCCTGGGAGTGATTTGTTCACAAGTCTGCACTGATTAAAAAGATATTGCTAGTCAAGAGACTGATTGATAGAGCGGGGACAGAACCCAGGCCCAGCCCAGAGGGGTCACATGGCTTCTTGGGCTGACTGGAGTGTGCAGGCATACAACTCTAGGAGCCCCAGAGACTCCCCTCAACCTGGGAGAAATAAAGGGGACTAGGGGTACAGTGAGCAAAATTGACAGAAACTAAGACCAGTTACTATGTAATTTTCAGGGTTTGACTTTTTTTTTTTAAGCTGAAGAAGCAAGTAGGCCTACAACTATTAACCTATTCATACAAGAATCTGCCCCCAACATACCTTACCTTCTCCTCTTGTTTTCTCTCATGTTTCCACACACTCTAGCCATTCCTCACTTGTTGGGGCTCTCACATACCCCTGTCCCTTTGCCTACACTATATTTATAAATAAAATTCCTTTTCCTTCCCCACTGGTAAAATTCTACTCACCCTTTAAGATCCACTTCATCTTACACTTCTTAAAGCGTTTCCTGTTCTGCCAGCATTGGCTAATTTCTCCCTTCTCTGTTTCCACACTGGTTGATATGCATCTCGGTACTGTATAATCCCAATCATATTGAAATGATTTGTTCTCGTCCATTTTTACTTTACTACATATTTGTATATGTATAAACCAGAAAAAGGTAGTTCTTTTATATCACATACAAATGGTATCATATTCTCTTAACCACTTTGCAACTTGCTTTTCACTGATTGTTTTTTTATTTATCCATGCATCATGCTCTAGTTTAGTTTAACAGCTTTTTAGCATCCCATTTATGAATATTCCACATTTTATTTATCTCTTCCTCCTACTAGTAGACATTTAGATTGTATTTTTTATTATTAAATACAGCCTGCATTAAACGTTCTTTTGCACACCTACTTGTACACTTGTGTGAGTTTCTCTAGGTAATACCTAGAAGTACAGTTGCTGGGTTGTTAGGTCCATATATGTTCAATTTTACTAGATATGCCAAATTCTTCTTAAGAATGGCTGTTGCAGTTTACATTTACATTACAGCAGTGTATGAGAGTTCCTTTTTCCTCACATCCTCCTCATTATTTCATAGTATCAAAGTTATTGCCACTCTGGACTGTCATTTTTGTCTACATTTCTCTGATTTCCACTGAGGTTGGGTATCTTACGTTTATTGGTCATGTGAGTTTCTTCCATGCATTCCCTGCATACAACATTTGTTCGTTTTCCAAATTTTAACTATTTGTATCATAACTGTGTCTTTTGTTGGACTGTGGACTCAGAGTCAAAGCCTTGGCTTTTATCATCTATAACAACTGGATTTGTTTTCCTCATGCATCAAAATGTTTTCTAAGTCAATAAGCAACAACAACAAAAAACCTAGCAAGGGTTTAACAGATAAAGAACAACGTGCAGGTCCTTCACACACGTGTAGAAGTTGGAAGTTCTTCATGCCCAGAGTGGAGTTTATGGGTTTTGGTAGTAATAATACAAGCAACCCCTTTCCTTTGTGGGTACCTTTATATACTTTCAAAGTACTTGTAGATCCATTATATCACTTCTTAAAGCAGCCTAGTGAGGTAAGGAGGGTAGATCTTTCGGCAGTGATCTTTAGAATGTTGACAAGCTTCCCCTAAGCTACCACAAGGAGTGATCTCGGATATGGTAAAGGTTCTTGTTGCCATTTTAGAAATGACAGAATTTGAATTTTTTGAACTTTTGGAATCGAGATTTTTTGTTTGAAACTAGATAATCCTTTAGAATTTTACACAAACTGGCCTTTGCTGGTTGCACCGTCCTGATGTTGTTAACGTGTTCCTTTGGCCTCTGTACATCCTTTGAAAGGGTAGTAAAATTCAGAGGCTTGATTAGGTTTAGGTTTGTTTGTTTGCTTGTTTGTTCTTAACATCCAAGAACCCTTTATTGGTGGTGGTATGTATTCCCGTCAAGACGCACAGAATATTTAGGTGTCTTTTGGTGATGTCAGCAGCCATAGCTTATGCCTAGATCTATTAATTCATCGGGAGTTACAAAATGGTGACGTTCTCATTCTATCTTTCCTCTTGCGTTTATCAGCTGGAATAAGTTTAGGAAGAGAAACTTCTCCTTGCCAGCTAGTTATGCTGATAGAGTTTACACAGGGAAGTTAGGATGGATGTCTGATCCCTTATCTACTGGTTGTCAGAGTAATGAGTTGGTTCCCTGCCATCCTCTGAAAGGCTTTTCTCCCCTTTCTTATGAAAAGGTAAAAGCGAGGATTCATGTCTTTGTCTTTATCCTTTGATTTGACCTGGCTGTTTGAGATGTAAGAAGTTCCCCACATGGGTGGCAGCTCCTGTCTGGTGGTGAGTAGTTTGGAGAGCTGGAAAAGGACTGCGAAACCAAGGGGAATGAACACAGACTCCGGACTCAGTTATATCTGAATTTATATCTTGGTGTTGGCACTTCCCAGCCAAGTGACCCTGGGCACACTGCTTACCCTTTCTGAGCCTAAGTTTTCCCATAGGTATGAGGAAAGTTGATAATGCCTCTCCCCTGGGATTCTTGTCTGGATTCAGGGAAACTAAAGGGAACCCAGCCCAGGACCTAGCTTGTGATGGAGGCCTGGGAAGCCATCATTTTTACCTGCATTTTAGGGAATACAGCCCTCCTTGCCACTTTTCAAACAGAATAGGCTCCCTGAAGTCTGACAGTGGCTTGTCACATGGTGCCTTGAAGGATCAGGGCCCTCTTGGAAGTGGGTGCAGTGAAGCCTCTGCTGAGACGATGAGGTTGGTGGATGCTGAGGGGCATGAGTGACGACATAAACTCCTCGGATTAGTCATCTCTTGACGGTCGTTTCAGCTTAGCCAGACTCCAGCCTCGCCCTGACCTTAGGGGCATGTTCCATGCTCCATGGTTCCCTTCAGAGCAACGCAGTGTACTGGGGTTACACTTTCCCCACTTTCCTGCAGAGGTACACGCTGTATATGTGATGTATAGGTTGCTGTATACACTTTAAACCCTAAACGAAAAAATATGTATTCATGACCCTAACAGGAGATTTTAGGGACCTAAAGAGGCAAGTGACCTTCGAGGACAAGGACTTAAAATTCTTGTTTCACAGGAAAGAAAACCAAAACCCAAGTTCAACTATGCTTCCATTCACTCAGATGCTTTGAATGCCTGCTGTGTGCTGGGCACTGGGGTGAGTGCGGGAGGTCCCATGGGGAAGCACACGTGCGCACCCCGCTCTCACGGAGACAGGGTGGTGTCTCGTGGAGATGGGGGTTAGGGAAACAAGGGGACGTGCAGAGTGAGGCCTGGGAGAGCCCGTGGCGAGGGAGGTCCCCTCGCTTATGAGGCCAGGGTAGGCCTTCCCGAAGAAGCCACATTTGAGCTGAGACCAGAAAGAAGAGGTGGAGGGAGCATGGGCAGAGAGTGTTCCCAGCAGAGGGAACCGTGTCTGTGAAACTTGGGGGGTGGGGGAGGAGGCAGAGAGAACACAGGTCTTTTGAGAAAGAAAAGCAAGTTCAGGATCATAAGAGGCTGGAGACAGAGGGCAAGAGTGATGAGAGGCCAGGCTGGGCTGGGTCCCTCAGGGCCTCCGAAATCGTGATCTGCTTTTAGCCTCTTTGTGCCTCAAATTTCCTGGACAACTGAAAAGTTACAGTGGATATTTTTCAGGTGTCGTAACCACCTGAAAAGTAAACGTGTGAAAGGGGCTTCAGTATTAGTACGTTCATTACCAACCCATCAGCAATGTGATGTTTTATAGAAAGCGAAGAATCACACAGTGAGACCGGTCATTTAGCCACTTGTCTTTTAAATTATTGTCTCGTGTTTTGAACTGTGTCCCTGCTGCCGTGTAAGAAATAATACCAAGAGGTTGATGGCGTCCTGATATGTCCTAGTGATGATGTGTGTGTTGGGGGGAGGGGGGCGTTTGACATTTGGTCTCTTTCTAGGAAGTACCATTTAACAGTTGGGAATGATACTTGACATTTGATCAGTGGAGATCTGATCAAAGTGGATTAAGCCCCAGAAGATTCATTTTTCTCACAGAAAGTCTAGAGCTCTTGGGTGCTGGCATTGATTTAGTGGCTCAAGGATGTCAGAGCAGTGGTTTCTGTGATTCTCTAGACCTTTCCCTCATGGTCCCAAGGTGACTGCTGCAGCTGTAGCCATCACATGCACATTCCAGGTAGGAAAAGGAAGAAGAGAGGAAGGTCAATGGGGTGCACCTTCCAGCTGTTTAGTCCCCTTTAGAGAGACCATCAGTCAACTCTTCACTCTCATTGGCCATCGTTAGGAGTAAGGGAAGCAGGAAAATGAAGTTGTTTTGTTTTCTTTTAGCTCGACCCATTGTCATCCTAATAGTAGAGAGGTTCTAGAAGGAAGGAAGAGGGAGGGAATAGAGGTGCCGCCATGAGCATACAGTCCTGAAATTTAAGAAAACCCGCCATGTTGTGCACACTTTTTGTTTGTTTTTTCTGCACAGGCCATTGGGAATGCTAAAACCACTCGCAATGACAACAGTAGCCGTTTCGGAAAGTACATTCAGATTGGCTTTGACAAGAGGTATCGCATCATTGGGGCCAACATGAGGACCTACCTTTTGGAGAAGTCCAGAGTGGTCTTTCAGGTGAGCCCTGTGACTGGACCTTCTTGTATTTTTTCCCATGGATTTTTACTCGCTCCATGTTCTGCTCCCTATGCCCAAAGAACATCTCATTGTTTGAACCTGGATTTGGAAAGACTTGTTCTTTTGGTTTTCTTTTTTTTTCCATTAAGAAGTATTCATTTATAGGCATCAGACCTGAAAAATTTTTACTCAGTATTGATATGTTTCAGTGAGCATTGTTTTTATTTTTTTATTTTTAAATAAATAAATACCATGCATATACCATGCAAGCACAATATTTATCTATCTATCTATTAATTTATTTATTGGCTGCGCTGGGTCTTTGTCGTGGCACGTAGGCTTCTCTAGTTGTGGCCTGCGGGTTCAGTAGTTGAGGTGTGTGGGCTTAGTTGCCCCGAGGCACGTGGGATCTTAGTTCACTCCCTGACTAGGGAGTGAACCCACGTCCCCTGCATTAAAAGGTGGATTCTTAACCACTGGATCACCAGGGAAGTCCCAGGGCATTGATTTTAGATTCAGTCAACAAACATATATTGTTTGTTATGTGCTAGCCCTGTGCTAGTCACCAGAGATACAGTGAAGAATAAGACTGTTGTGTTCTTTGTGGACCTCGGAGTCTTGTGATCAGGGGAATGTCATATAGGGTCTGTGGATTTCAACTTTCACCAGGAATCTTATTTGGTAAGTTATATTAAAAAACCAAAAAACCTACTTGACCACTTACTTCATTTCCTTTTCAAGTAAATGGAGTTCTCGCTTCTCATGTGACTCAGTTCTTCTTTGCTCGCCTTTTGTTCCCTCCTTCCCAACTACTCTTTGGTCTCTTGGTGACCCTCTTCCTCCTCCACCGTGGCCTTCGGTGGTGGTCGTTGCAGTTCACAACCCCCAGAGCAGTTCTCTCCACCTCCCAGGTTTGGTTGGACTACCCCACATCCTTCATTTCACTGCATCAGAGCAAGCAGCCTGCTGTGCTGGCCGCGGCTCTGGCCTGCCTCCCTGTGGGCTTTCCTCTTCCTTGCTGCCCTTGCTCAGGCCTCCTGAAGCCCCCCGTCCCACCCCACCACCACCACGACCACTCCGCCAGTTTAAGGCAGGTCTGGCCCCATTGTCCCCTGGAAGTCCTGTCTCAGTCGTGGACCTTTCCTGACCGCCCCAGCCTGACATGATGGGCAAGGGCATAGCTTTTACTTAGTTCCAAGCCTCCCAGAGGAGAAAGGGAGCCTGCAGCAGGGAAGTGACGGTCAGCCCACCATGAGCCAGGCAGCTCGGTTATCTGAACAAGAGCTGATCCGCCGAGACGTCACTTGTGGGCTAGCAGTGATGCCCTATAGAGGAGGAAAAAGAAAACCCCTGTGTTCTGCATAAATCAAGAGGTAAAAGTCCTCTGGTTTGCAGAAGGCCCCATAACGGTGAATGAAAAACCTGGAGGTGGGAATTGAAGGCGGCAGAGGCGTGAAGGAAAAGCCTTGACCTCCGTCGCCCTGGAATTAGAATGGGCGAGGGGACAATCTTTGGGGTCCCGGCCCCTAACACTGCTTAACTGTTTTCCTCCCCCAGGCGGATGATGAGAGGAATTACCACATCTTTTACCAGCTCTGCGCGGCTGCCAGTCTTCCGGAATTTAAAGAGCTCGCACTAAGTAAGTAAACGGGCCGCGTGCCCATCCTGGGGCTGGGCTGCTGCTGCCGCAGGTGGCGCATCTGGGGGCTCTGAGGGAGAAGGTGTGCGCGGCTCGGTGACCTCTGTCGCGGGTACTTAGCTCTGCCTCACCTGTGGGCACAGTCCCACCCCTCTGTGAGTTTCATGCCCACAGGAAATGAGAGGATAAGAGAGGCTGGGGGTGGAACAGTGTTTTGCAGAGCACAAGTGAATTGACATGCATTATTATTTTGAAAAATATGTTTTCATTCTAGACACCCTGAGAAATGTGTCTCAACCACGAGGATCTGGAGATTTAGCTAATGCGCATCACTTAATTGTGGTCGACGTGTTTTAAGTCATATTTAAGGACTGAGACAAAGAAAAAGAAGGAAGGGGGTGAGGATAAAGCAGGGGTAACATAGGGTTGGCTCAAGGGGCATGTTGATGAATCCCGGGAGGCCCCACAGAAGGTGAGAGAGGAGCTTAAGGAGTTTAACTGGACCTCTGAGCCTCAGCCGGGCAGCAGTCCTCCAGTTCCTTGCAAGCAGGCGGGCAGCTTGCCCACATCCACCCTGCAGCCTGGAGGCCAGAGCGGAGCAGCCAGAGTGGGGTGCCAGGGGCACGCATCAGCTTTTTGCTGCCATCAGGTAGGAAGACAGCCTTTCAGTGGGTCCCAGTCACCCTCCGTTTCTGTTATTGTTGTCTGCTAAGGTGCCTGGAGACTGTTGACTTGGAGCTAGTGGAGTTGAGAGCCAGGACAGAGCAAGAAGGGCGAGCAGGCTTTAGTTCCTGACACCATTACCGTTGTAGCCCCGCCCCCCGGGCCTGGAGCCTTCCCTGTTCTATGTGCGCAGCCCTATCTTGGAATATTGACTGAGTCCTGCCGCTGAGTCCTCCAAGCCACCTGCTGGTAGGTGCGTGTGGTGAGGGCACGCCTCGGGGCCATGCAGCTCCCCTGTCTCTGGCCTGTCATCTGTATTTTGGGGAGGTGTGCGTAGGTCCAGTACTAGCAGATGGTGTACAGAGCTGGGTGTCTAGACAGAGGTTAATTGGCTTTTGTGCAACTGTAAGAGAAGTAGACTTCTGAGGCTTTACTGTCCCAGAGCCAAATCCTCACCATCTTAAGGACCCATCACCAGATCCAGCTCTGCCCACTCCAGCCTATGCTCCCAGTAGGTAAAATACATCAAGCGGTTCAAACCTTGGTCTGCCCTCCTCACTCTCCACTTTACTTGCATGTGGAGTCTGGCAGCACTCAGAGCCCGTGCCGTGCAGTTTAGCACTGGCTTCTCCGTTCATTCATTAAGCCCCATGCAGGCAAATTAGGCCCTGGGGATGTAGTGTTGAGCCAGATGTGCGTCCTGCCCTTGCTTCGCGCACAGTTACAGTACGGAGTGAGAAGGCTGTGCTAAGGCGAAGCGCAGCTGTGGTGGGTCAGAAGCTGCTCAGGGCAAGTCATGTTAAATGGGGTCCCAAAGGAGGAAGGCTTGGATGATACACATTAGGCTGGCTTCCGTGCTTGCAGGTCTGATTCTCCCCAGTGAAGTCGTAAACTCCTCGGACAAGGAGTGAATGTTACAAGCCTTGTTTGATGGGCACTGCCCTGAGCTGGCAGCTTGGGGCTCTCGTGCTGGCTTACAGTCCCAAGGGACCAGGAAGGCAGGCCACGTTAAGGGCCACTGCCATCCTCCCCGCTCCTTCCACAGGCCCAGCTGGACTTCTCAGGGCCAACCTGCGGGAGTTGAAAACTTTTTTCTTAGGGTCAGTTTTATAGAAAATGAACGAATGCTGGTAAGATCCATCTGGCTGTATTTGGGCTATTTGATCCCAAATGTAACTTTCAGGTAATAGGAAAGAAATCTTCCTCCCCACTCCCCCACTTACAGGAGTGCATTGAGGAGAAAAATGACTTTTCCTTACTCCGTGTTTCAACAAGGTGCAGGCTCCTTGGGCCTCTGGCTGGAGCAGTTGAAAACTACCCGATTGGATCCATTTCTTGCATTCTTACCTGCGTGTGCCCTCTGAGAGCATCTTGGAGTGAAGTGAAGAGCCTTTGATACGCTCTCGTGCTCAGGCATGAGGCTGTCTTCTGCCGTGTGGATGGATGGGCTGTGAGCCCTGAAGCTTGACATTTATAGTTCCACAGATAACCCTGGTTGAATGGATGGAAACATCAAATAAATGAAGGACTAGCCAGCGACTTCTAGTGAATATTCAGACCTGCCTCCCCTCCTTCCCTCTTTTCTTCACCTAAACTGTGCTGTTCAAATGCACAGAAATCTCTGTAAGACCCCTTGGCCCTGCAGGAATTTTGTGCACTTGTCTTGAGAATGAAGTGGACAGATGTGCATACAGCCCCACTTTCCTCTGCCCTGTGGTTGGTGGTCTGTTGCATTAAAATGACCTCGGGATGAGATTTTAAAAAGTAATACAGTGAATAGTGTGTTAGAGTGTGAATAAATGATGGGAAAAAGAGGTATAATGGACCATATTCCCTTAAATGCAGCCTTCACGTAATGAGGAATAAATCCTTTCTTCTTTTTCATTTCCGTAGCTGCATAGATACAGTTTTATAACCACCCTCTCTTGCCTTGCACAAGTCAGAGTACAGCCCCCCCAGGTGAAGTGCAAACCCTGGGCCTTGGCCTTGATGGTCCATTGCTCTAATCACTGGCTTCACGACCCTTCTGTACACTAGTCTGATCCAGTGAGCCAGTTAACAGGGGATTTTGTGATGTATATCTCCTTGGGAATTCTAAGTAAAGAGAGAGACCCAGACTGGAGGACAAGAGACCCCTCTCTGGGATGGGGTGATTGGCTTCATGGGCCTAAAAGGAGAGCTGAGATCCAGGCAGGCAAAGCAAATAGGGGAAGAGTGACTGCATGCTGTTGGGATGTCTGTCTTATCAAGAGGATCTGGGAGTGACGTTAACAGAGGTGATTGTAGCCTCAAAGCAGATGGAAAGGAGATGATGATTTTGATTGGATTCAAATCATTCAGTAGAGAATGCTGTGACTGGCTGGGGTGGCCCCTGCAGTGATGAACCCGAGCAGGAAGAAGTTACTCTGCTGGGCCTGTGAGTTTGGGAACTCAGAGCAGGGAAGGGTGGGGAGGTCTGTTTCACTCAGAACATCAGGCATTGGGGCCCTGGCCTTTGACAATGAAAGGTCTTTGATGCTGAAAATGCCTCCTTCCCTCCAATATGAAAGCTGTGCTCTTTTTGGAGTCTCAGGTGACTCTAATGTATCAACTGATACTTTTGATTATGATGTAGGTTGTATTTATGGCTAAGTCATGGGATGTCATAGATAACCATCTCTATAATTGGGTGATCAAGGAATGGGCTCACAGGCCTGGCCAAACCCTGGGTGAGCCTGGGAAACCCCTTAAAGCCCTATGGTGCTCAGTTCGCCTGTCTGAAAAATGGGAGTAAATATACACTTGGCCCTTCATATCTGCAGGTTCTGCATCTGTGGATTCAACCAACTGAAGTTCGATCCATGGTTGTGGAGGGCTGACTGTACTATACCATTTTATATAAGAGACTTGAGCAGCTGTGAATGTTGGTATCTGTTGGGGGGGGTGTGTGTCCTAGACCCAACTCCCTGTGCATACAGAGGGACGACTGTATTCAGTCGTCTTCATGTGGACACAGTAAAAAAAATCATCAAATGAGGGGTTTTGAAAGGTGAGTGTAAAGGGAAAAAAAGAATTGATGCTTTTATTAAATGCTTGAAGCTGTCACATTACTCTGTACCAGAGCTTCCAGGGTGATTAGACATGGAAGATCCAAATATGCCATCTTCCGCAAAGACCTGATGTGATTTCCTTCATCAGAATTCGCTTCTGCTGTGGCCGTGAGTGAGCTCAGGGCCAAAGCCCTTCGTCTCCCAGTTCAGCTGCCTGCAGTCATCAGAGTGGGTTGAAGTCCCTCCTCCAGGAAGCCTTCCCTCATAAAACATGACCAGTATTCTGCTGTTCATTCCCATGTGCAGTGTTGCCTGTTGGTTGTGTGTGAGACTGGGGTTTGGGGCTGAGTTCTGCCACTTCCTAGCTGGGCCTGGTGTCGTGGACTCGAGCGGTGGGAGGAATTGGTGGAACAGTGCAGTGTGGCTTGGGGCACAGGATCAAGGTGAGAAGTGGGAGAGACCAGGAAGGAGACGTCTGCAGGGCCATTGACGGCATGAACAGGGGTAGAGCTGAGGAATGACAGGAAGGAAGCCGGTGTATCTGGGACATAGAGGTGGGGATGGAAGGACTAGGTATGAGTCTGGAGTAGTCGGAGGTGGCCACTTCACAAAAGGTCCGGGAAGCCCTTCTAGGGCGTTTGACTTTTGCCTTGAGGGCTGTGGAACAGGAGGGTGTCTCCAAAGGGCTTTAAGTAGGGAGTGGTGTGATCAGAGTTACCAGAAGTTTAAAGGAGGATTTAGAAAGGACAGGAGCAGAAGCAGGGAGAAAGGCTTAGAGTCTTTTGCAACAGTCCCCAGACAACAGATGCTGGACAGGTCAGACCCTGGATAGTGGCAGTCAGGATGGAGGAAGGAAAGAGACTCAAGAAATTCTTCGGAGATCAAATCGTGAGGACAAAGTGTTGAAGGAGGGCTGGGAGTTGCAATGAAGCTGCATCTAAGCATGTGTAGCTGAAAGTAAAGAGAGAGACCCAAACTGGAGGACAAGAGACCCATCATAATCACACCCGTATGTGCCCAGGTCAAGAGAAAATCATTTAACTGGTGTTTTCAGGGGAGGAGGGAGAACAGCTAGTGTCCAGTTTTGACATCTTATCAAAATCAAACATTTTACACTTAGAAATGCCAAGCATTGGACAGAATTGTACCACACAAAGGCGTTGTAGTTTGTGGAAAGTTGAAGTGATTTTCAAGGGTGATTCTGATGAGGTACAATTGTTACCTTAAATGCTGGCTCTCAAGCCTTGTAGTTCAGATACTCCCCAGGGCTCGTTGCACTTTTGCCCTCTGCTGAGGGTGGCTCTGAATTCTATGACGGAACCTGGGCCCCTCCTCGCTAGTCATCCCCAGACTGTTAGCAGAGGCCTGACTGAAGAGGAAGTAAGCCAGGGGATGAGAGTCTCAGCCTACATTTGTACACGTGCTTAAATAGCTCAAGGTGCCCCAACGTTTAAAACAAACAAATCGTGTTACTCTGGGCACATCGTTGCCCCTCATGTGTCAAACGAGGTTGTCAGACTAAGATTATTGATGGTCATGGAAGTCTGGTTCTAGGGTGGGTGTACATTTTACTGTGTCTATCAGAGCCTTTTATAAAACAAGTCTGTGGCGAATGCTACTGTAACTTGAACTTGCCGTGACTTTTATGTTCCCTTCTTTTTCACATATCAGTTTTAACACAAATACAACAACAGGTTCTGTCACTGTGTTGTACTTTTCTGTCTTTTGTTACTCAGTTTTCTCTCCCACTTGCCTTTGTCAGTAAAGATGATATTTGAAAGAGTTCCACATCCAGCTGGGAATAAACTCTGGCCCGGGTCAGCTTGCTCAGGGAGTGGACATCCTCGTGGGGCATGGTCTGTGGTGAACCTGGGGATGAAGCGTCCCTCCCATGCCTGATGCCTCACCTCCTTTCCCACCGCAGCCTGTGCCGAGGACTTCTTCTATACGTCACAGGGAGGGGACACGTCCATCGAGGGTGTAGATGATGCTGAGGACTTTGAGAAGACTCGACAAGCCTTCACACTCCTTGGTAAGGAACTTGGGGATGGGGAGGAAGGCCCAGAGGGTTGATCGCGTGGAGAAAAAGCATGGCAGTGTCCCGCTCTGCTTGCCAACCTTCATGAGCTGGTGGGGAAGCCCTCTTGCTCTTGGTGAATATCTTCATACTCTTATTCCATCCCAACCCTTGGGCTCCAAAGCTTATGGCATGGAACTTTGGTGCCCTTTCTTAACAATAGGATTTGAGAGTTGATCTCTGAGGCATTGCCAAGTACTCCTTTTCACTCCCTCAGGGCATTGACACCAATGGATGAAAGCCAAGAAGAGCCGTGTCTTTTTGTGTTGAGGGTTTGAGGCAGTGTGTTCTAGCAGAAGGAACATGCCTTAGGGACCGAAACCACCCATGTTTCACAGTCAGGGTCTCCAAGTGGGAAACAGACTGCAGAGGTCTAGTAGCTCTGCCATACGTGCAGTGCTATTTCTGTTGTTGCTGTTTCCATGTAGAACTTAGCAGTGGAATCTATAAATCAAGATCTCTCTGTCCTTCTGGGTCATATAAGACAGTAGAGCTGGAGAAAACTGCCCCTTTCCCCGGCCAGTTTTGGGGGAAAAGAGCCCCCAAGTGGTAAAGTGGAAGGCAGTCTGTGCTTAACTGGCAAATTGAAGTGGTAAATTCCTGGGACCTGCAGCCAGAAAAGGGGAAGCTTGGGAAGTTAGCCTGAAATCCACAAAGTGGCTCAGGGGGACCTG
Source organism: Monodon monoceros (assembly GCF_005190385.1). NCBI lineage: Eukaryota > Metazoa > Chordata > Mammalia > Artiodactyla > Monodontidae > Monodon > Monodon monoceros. The sequence continues at coordinate 565,825 of NW_021700178.1, forward strand.
GTGCTTTTCCCAGCCCTTCCCTGACAGACATTTGGCTTCTGAGTCATGTGACCAACCCAGAGCAGCATTTCTTAGGTTCTTTGGGAATCAGGGAGGTTTCATCCAATGTCCAAATAAAGCATGGCCAAACAGGACGTGCCCGGATCTCCATATGGGGAGAAAGTCAGGACTGCGTGTGCTGAGATCTGAGTGCTGTTCACTTCTCTGGATAACTGGTGGATAGATGTGGTTTGCCTTTTTTTGTACCCATGAGACAGAAACCGCACTGCTTATTCCAAAAGAGAAACATTACTATAATTGTTAACAAGAGCAGTAGTAGATAATTTAACTATAAACAAGAGGATTTCAGGGGTCTAGAAATGGTGGGTGGAAACGAGCTGTCTCGAGGGTGAGGAGGAGCAGCCGGCACAGGAGCTACTGACTAGGAGAGCCCCCATGCCAGGCTGAGATTGCAAACACTCCTGGGAGGATGTGGCTGCCCAAGGTCAGGAAGCCCTCTGGTGGTAAGGGAACCTGCCAGAGGGTGCGGGCCATCCCTGGTCCGTGTAAGCAGCCTGTAGTGCCCTGGGGTGTGGTGGAGCCAGAACTTTTCAGACGCAGCTGCTAATGGGGGAGCGTGGCCTGAAGACACAGCTGGAGCTCACCTGGCGGGTGGCTGGGCTCCCAAGATGAATACTGATGACTGTGGAGGACCAGAGCCAGGAATGGAAATGGCTTCTTGCTGCTCTCGCCTTGTGAAGTCCTTGCAGTGCCCTCTCTTGACCAAGTGTGACATGCCACCCGCAGGCCAAGGGGAAATGTTTACAGGGTCTAGCACCGGTGTGACACAGCAGGGCAAAGAAGGGCAGATTTGAAGCTGATAAACTGGGTACAGGTGTCCCCGAGTTCCCCAGCACCACAGAGCTGTTCTGTTCTCCAGTGCTGGGGTGTAGGTATAGAGGAGACTCGATGTTGAGGAGGATAGCGGTCGGCTAAGAAAGGAGAAGGCCCCTGTAGTGCCGGTGTGAGCAGTAGGCATAAGCTGATCCGAGGAGATGGTTGTTCCCTCCAAGGCCCTAAGGAGACTAGGTACTTTAATTCTCAAAGCAAATGGAATTTTTAAAATTAATTATTTAATAAGCCATTCTTCCCTACTCTTTAATAAACATGTCCATTTTTTAAATTCAGAGGTTGGCAAACTTTTTCTTAAAGGACATGATACTAAATATTTTGGGCCCTCTTGGCTGTACGATTTCTGTAGCAACTACTTAACTTTGCCACTGTAGTGCAAAAGTAACCATAGACAAAATGTAAAAGGAAAGACGTGACTGTTCTAATAAAACTTTATTTACAAAAACAGGCTGTGGGCTACGAGCCTTTCAGATTTAGTGTTTGATTTTTGTTTTGTTTTGTCTTGTTTTGTTGCTTCCTGTAAAGAGGTACTGCTTATTCGGAGAATCCTGTATTAAAAAGGGACTTTCTGGTCAGTATAGCATAGGAATCTTAACTATTGTTAGGATTCAGTAGTCAGTCATCCAATATCTACTACTTAAATTCCTACTATGACAGGGTGGTTAGGTCTTTGGAAATTGACAAAGCATTGGTTCCTAAGAATAAGAGAAGGGGAGAGGAAAGTGATCTATCCCTCTCATCCTGTGATGGGCCCAGTACCCACTTCCTGACTAGTTCTGTGGGACGTATTTGAGAGCACTCTACAGTGCTTTACTCCCTATACAGGTGCATAACCGTCCAGCCTGCTGTATTGTCCTGGGTTTCAGCCTCTGGCTTTAACTGGTCTTTCTTTTGCCACTCGTACTCAGTTACACTCAGGACATGTGCCTAAATTGTTCACCCTCTGGTTGTTCTTTGGATTATTAGTTTAAGTAAAACCAGATGTTTGAACAATGCATGCATTTCTGTAGACATTTGCAAGGACTTCCGTCTGCGTAACAAGTGTCAATACAGTCTTTCTGTCACTCATGTTTCTGAGCACCTACTGTGTGCCAGGCACTGGGGATATAATGATGAAGCAAGAACAGGGATTCGTTGTAATTTTTTTTAAGTTTGTATATTTTGAAGATGTTGTGTAATAAAAATTAAAAAGTAAATCCCTGACCCTATGAAGTTTACACAGTAGTGGTCATCTAACACTGTGAAAGTGTAGCGTTAATTTGTCTAGTTCATGCTTGGGTTGTCCACTTTGTTGATTATCTGAGTAAAGCTTTTAATCCTAACATGACACATCTTTACTCCCATTTATATAGGTGTTACTGACTTTTTTTGTTTTTAAGCCTGAGTAAAATATTACCTTAAAAATAAGTAACTGCATCTGGGGAAGAATTTGGAGAACAACTATATTATCTCTTAAACTGAATGGCAGGTCAACTGGTGTTCATTATATTAGTCTGTAGCCTTTTTTAAAGTCTGAAGTATTTGGTAATTCAAAAAGAAATGGTAATGCCTTAAAGCTAAATATAAATTTTAAGAGAGTATCCATGTCTTTGATAACTTACGTGCATAAGTAATAAAATCGACAGTAGATATCTGCCGTCAGTGGCTCCAGAGTAGGTGTGTGTGTCTGTAACTGACGGAGCATATAGTGTGGTAAGCAACAGCCCCCAGGGGAACAGCCAGGGGCCAGCTGGCCGTCCAGCCCCATAACAGCACCCCCAGGAGAAATTTCTCCTCTTTCTCCGTTGGCACTTCAGATGTGTGTCACAGATGTTTGCAGGATATTATGTTGGGAGAAAAATGACTGCAGATAAATGACCATTCTTATTAAACTCATAAAAACATCCATAAAATGTTGGTTGAAATGAAGTCCAAAATGGGTCTGCTTGATTGCTGCCTCTCCTCTGCTCTTGGAGGAGTGAAAATGGTAGCGTGACCCATCTGGTTTGATCGGGACAATCACCGTGAAGATATTTCTCTTTTAGTCCAAGGAGCCCCTTTGCCCTCTGAGCTGTTACTGTGAGTGGTAATTACTTGGTGAGGAGCCTGGATCATTTTAGGAGTCACTGGCCCAGAAAGGAAAATGAAACATTTTTTCTTAAGTCCTTAAAAAGAGGGGAAAACATCCTTTCTATCCTACCGTGGATACTGAGTGTCATTCATTCATTTTTTTTTTTCCCCCAGGAGTGAGAGAGTCCCATCAGATAAACATTTTTAAGATAATTGCTTCCATCCTACACCTTGGAAATGTGGAGATTCAAGCCGAGCGCGATGGTGAATCCTGTAGTATATCAGTAAGTTGCCCACCAGCACCAGAGATAACATGTACACAATTTACTCTGTTCGTAGAGCTTTATACAACTGAAATACCTTTACGCTTAGAGGGCATTCATAGGTTATTTATTCTTAAGAGGAATGGTTTCTGTTCCCTTCCTGATAATTATTTAAAACAACAAATTCTTTTCAAATCAGCTGCCATCAAGTTTCTGTCACTGAGGGCAGGGAATTTAGTGGTTACTCAATAAATTATTTCTGATGGTTTGATTTCCCAAGTACCCGAGGTCCATGGAATTCTACAGTGTTATCAGCTCATGAGTACTTCCGGTCTGCTTGCAGGGATATGAGGGAGTGTTGGACACTGTCTCCAGGGAGCTTACAATCTAATTGGGTGGACAGGACAGATAACCACAGTTGCCAAGATTTTGACAGTACAAAGGAGAGAATACTGAGACATCTATATGACAGTATTGCAAACTATGAAGTGCTCCGTAAATGTTCTTAATGACTGTTACTTTCTTGGTGCCCAGTGTAGTACCTTATATGTGGTAGATAAAAAATGTCTAAGTGGGTGGGTGGGGGAACACTGCCGGTTACAAGTAGTATAGACAGCATGTTGTGTGCTCTCTGGTATGTGATGGTGTGGGGCTGGGCTAAAAAACTGATATTCTGACCTTGAGTAAGGAATCTGCAATTGTTTCTTTCTTTTAGGCCTCTTTTGTGTCCATTTATGGCCAAGTCCTGGGAGGTACAAAGTACGATTCTTGCTACCAAGGTCTTAGAATTTAAATAACTGGGGAAATACAGAAGACAGTACTACAGAATAGGAATGTGGGCATGTGTCCAGGCCACACACCAGCTGATCCTTTTTCAACTGTGCAGACATTTTTTAACCCAGTTAAACCTGGCCCTGCCTTGAGGGAGAGGAAGTCCTGAATGGTGGTAGCTGGCATTTGGCCGAGCTCATCACCCCCATACACCTACCAGAGAAATAGCCTTGGATTTGGAGCCCCTGGCCCCATCAGGCCTGCCGCCATCCTCCGCACGGAGTCTGCAGCCTCATGAGAGGATCCCCCGCTGGGCCCAGTGTGAAAGCAGGGAATGCTGGAGCTGGGCAGCGCTCGGTGCCCCGGGACATCGGCGTGTGTGTGTGCGCCTGTCTGCGTGTATGTGCCTGTGTGTGTGTGTGTGTGTGTGTGTGTGTGTGTGTGTG
>NW_021700178.1:570254-601398 GCF_005190385.1 Monodon monoceros
TGTGTGTGTGTGTGTGTGTGTGTGTGTGTGTGTGTGTGGCGGGGCAGTGTGGTTGGCCATGGTGATGCTGGGAGACGGATTGAGGTGGGCAGAGGAGAACGTGGTGCCTTGGTGGGATGGCGGATGGGCCTCTAGTGCAGGCCAGACACTCTTTAGGGCCAGTGAAGCATTGTCCCTCTTGAGAAAGGCACAGAGGGTCTGTGCCTCCCCTCCCAGCACGTCCCCATAAATGTCCCCCGGTTCCTTAGGGCAACCGTACTCTGCCTAGTGTCGGGGACAGGTGAGATTAGGAACATTGGCATTGAAGAACTCCTGATTTAGGCTGGCCAAATGCAGGGAAGCTGACAGATTTCCCTTGGCCTCCACCCTCCCCTCCCCCAGTCTCCTCCTTCTCAAGGTCACATCCCCCATCGTGGGTTCTTACGGCGTTCATGCCTCTCCTCCATATCTCTCAGCATGGTTGTAATTTTACATTTATTATGTGATGATTTGCTGTGTGTCTCTCTCCCTCATGAGACTCCAAAGTCTATGAGAACGGGGACTGTTTGCTCTCTGTTGTATCACCAGCACCCAGCACAGTGCCCAGGACTTGGTAGATGCCCAGTAAGCAGATGGATGGATGACGGAGGCTCCCTAGGCTCAGGGGTGATGCAAGTGAGCAAATAGATGAACACTGGGCGGTGTTGATGGTGAGGCCCGAGGACCAGGGCCAGCGAGTTCCTGGGCTGTGGGTTGAGTGAGGCCAGGGCCTCTTTGGAGAGCTAGGACTTGGGCTTATCAGGGAAGTGTCTGTCTGATCTTAGAGCTGATCTTCCGCACCAGCCTCTGCAGGGACCTTCGGGTGAGAAGGAGAGTGAACGTTTACTGGTGGTATTTGATCGATGCCCGTTTCCCCCAGCAAACTCCAGGACAGTGTCTCCTGTGCTCACTCTTCTAGCCCTGACACACACTGGCACCCACTGAGTGTGTGTGTAAAGACTGTGTGAAGGAGGGCTATCAGGGCACACTTGGGGAAAGGGGGGTGGGGAATGGAGGACACAAATGGTGCTGGAGGGAGGGGAGGATGCCTGACAGGTGGAGGCTTGGACACCAGGCCCTTACTCTCAGAGACGACAGGAAGTCAGAGGTTTCTGAGCACAGGTACGTGGTCTAGGCTGGTCTCATCTTGTTCTCCAGTTAAAGGCTGTGTCGAGAGCTAATTGAGAGTGAGCAATTGGAGTCGGGGCTGCCAAGGTTCAAATCCTGGTTCTGCCACTTACTGATAGTCTCTTACCTGTTTCCTTATCTGCGGGCGGGGGCGATATTACCCGCCTTGGCACAGGGCTCGAGGGCTTGAGTTCTCGACTGTTATCATCATTGGTGGCAGAGCCGGAGTGGACCTTCTGAGCATCCGTCTCCCTTCACAGGGTTGGAAAGACTAAGGCCCAGAGAGAGGAAACTCTCTCTCTAAGGCCACAATGACAGTTAATGGCAAAGCCCAGCCAGCGTTCTTGTTCCACGCCACCGCCGGCCCTGCGCCTTCCTCTGGACGGGCTGTCTTCCACTAGCCTGATGTTCCCCATCCATGCCCAGCACGCTGCCGGGCACGCAGTGTGTGCTCGCTCGAGAGATGCTTTGCTAAGTGGTTGCTAGTGCACGGATTTTGGTTTATGCCTTGGGTGCGTAGGGTGGACCTCCTACTGTGGAGGGGTGTCTGTCCAGATGCAGTGTGCCTTCTGCTTGGTAGTTGTCATTTTTAATTAAAGCGTGAACATATGTCCCGTAACTGCCAGAGCTACCTTGGAGATGCAGTAGCATGCGATTACTTGGACACCAGAGGCAGCTTGTTCCTTGAACTTGGCAACATGGGCCCACAAGACTCACCAGCTGCCGATGATGCTGGCTGTCTTTAACGGCTTTAGCATCATTTGATTGAGCTGGAGTGTAATTGCGTAATGTTAAATCAGTTTCAGTTAGTACCTTTAATCAACAGTCAGGAGCGGGTACTAGCTGGGCAGGCCGCTCCCTGCTGCAGCCGATGGGAACCTGCCCCGTGGTGATGATTGGAAAGTTCCAGAACTTGTGGAACTCTGTGTGTGTGTGTGTTTACGGAGTACGTTAACAAGCCGGTTCCACCACATTCAACCTACTGTCACTCTCCCGCCCCCACCCCACCCCACCCCACTTTTGTTGAGTAAAGCCAGTTAATGGCCTTTGTAACTATTACTCCAACTCCACAAACCATACTCTGGAAAAACTGGCCTTAATGACTTTGGGAGGTTCTTTCCTACTCTGACATTTTATTATTTCGTAATTGTGTGTATTTGGGTAGGTGGATTTTAAGTATCTGTAGGAGGGAGAAAAAATGGGCTGGGGAAAGGGCACAGTTATCTGTGTTAACTTTCCTTGAACAAGCCTGCATTTGCGCGGTGGCAGCGTCATCAGAAAATGATTCCCACAAGCAATTCAGGGCCGTTAGGAGGCACATGACATTCTAAAGGATTCCCTTTCAGCCTCGGAGTTATTAAGCTCTCCAGCAGGCTCATGGCTGGGTTATCAACTTCCCCTGGGGGATTTAGATGAGGGAATGAATAATGGGCGAGAAGAACCTCTAGAGGAAAAGCAGGTTTTCTGTGGGGTGTTGTGAATGGGCAGCAAGGGGGACCCAGGACACCTACACACTTGGGAAATAAAACTCTGTGGGTGACTTGGTTATCAGGGACTCAAGGGCAAGGTGATGTGATTGGTACTTTGGGTAATTGAGGGTCAAGATGAAATGCAGCTGACTACCTGGGTGCGTTCTTATACTTCTCTGGGGCTCAGTTTCTTACCTGTAGGCGAAGGGACTTATGCTGGGGGCATCCCTAGTTTTTCCCAGCTCTAAACATGAATATCAGTTACAGTGTTCCAAGTGATCTTCCCAAGTCAAAATTTGTTCCTTATTTTTTGCCATTTGTCCTAGCTCTCCACCTAGATTCGCTTTCTTTCCAAGTGGCAAGTGCTTAAAGTATGTAAATGAGTTCCGTTATGTGTTTAGTATGACCGGGGCTAAGATGAAAGCAAATCTGCTTGGAAGCTTAGGACGGTGTGATGTCAGCGTGCTGTCATCGTCCAAGGGGGTCAGCTCAGGGCTTGTCTCCGAGCGCACTGCTCTAGACCGCGTGCGAGCCCAAGGTAACACTCAAAAGCGAGGACCTTTCCGGGGCTGTGGATTGAGCACTGCATGTGGAACTCTGCAGCTGGAAGCTACGTCCACTGTGATTTTGCCGCTGGCTCCTTATTCTTAACAGATTATCTGTTCCTAAGTTATCAATTCTCATCCTGCACCCTTCACTCCGGAGCCCTCTCCTCCAGTTACCCTTCAGGCCCTGGCAGGGGAGGAGGGGACAGGGAAAGTGGAGAGTTGTTTTTTAAAGCCCTGCTGATGATGTGCTCATGAGCAGGTATTATCAGTTTGAGCAACACTCTTTGGGCCCCTATTGTCACCTAGTGGTGTGAGAGTGCGTGAGATGGCTGGGGCAGTGGCTAGGGATGAAATGGGGTTCTGGGGGGCCTAGAGTTGGGTTCCTTCCCTCCCTAGAGCATGGTGGTGGGCTGTCCTCCACGCCCCTCCTGAACCCTCCTCCCATGTCTCTTCCAGCCCAAGGATGAACACCTGAGCAACTTCTGCCAGCTGCTGGGGGTGGAGCACAGTCAGATGGAGCATTGGCTGTGCCATCGCAAGCTGGTCACCACCTCGGAGACCTACGTCAAGACCATGTCCCTGCAGCAGGTGGTCAACGCACGCAACGCCCTGGCCAAGCACATCTACGCCCAGCTGTTTGGCTGGATAGTGGGGCATGTCAACAAGGCCCTCCACACCTCCCTCAAGCAGCACTCCTTCATCGGGGTCCTGGACATCTACGGGTAGGACGGTGCCCCCTGCTGCTGATCACTGGTGTCTTCCTGCTGGCATTTTAGAGCCAGCGGGGACCTTGGAGACCTTCCTGGTGGTTCTCAACCAGTGGAGTGTGAAATATGGGGGAAGGGGGCATTTTTGGCTGGGTCTCTGCCGGCACTTGGTGGCCCAAGGCCAGAGATGCTAGGTGTCCTACAATACAGAGGACAGTCCCGAGGAAGAATGGACCCTATCAAACACCAGTAGCTCCCCCACTGAGAAACCCCACAGACACCCCTTTGTCCTTGTGGGAAACTGAGGCCCAGAGATGGCAGTGTCTTGTTCAACATCAGACTGGAGGTTTCTGTGAACTTAAATTCAGGTTTTCTACTTCAGTTACGTTTTATTTAAAACTATCATCCGACCTCATTCGCGACGTTACCCATCAAGGGGGTTGTCTTAATACTGTAACTGTGCCCAGTGCTGCGATACAGATCGACACTGTGTGTGGCCGTTCCTGAAGTTTCTCTGCATTTTAGAATTCTAGCCTAGTGGAAAAGACGGTTACTCATGACAGTGTAAGTTACAGCGAGAGGCAACCTGGCATGTAGAGAGTGTACTTCACTAGGCACTAGGAGACCGGCTTTCTGACTCATTGCTGTCCCCAGCTAGCTGAATGACCTCTGCAGATCACAGCCCTTCTATTCTTTAGTTTCTATAGCTTGAAAGGAAGTTTTGAGCCACAAGTCTCTCTTAGGTGCATTCCAGGTCCTTCTAGAATTGCTTGAAATTATATGCACTGGGCTGAAACCTTACCTGCACTTCTTTTATGATCAATGTCCTGCCCTCTTTAAGCTAATAATAGATGAAATCCTCCTGGATCTTTATATCATAGAGGTCATGGTTTCTGTCTTAAAATAGAACTTTGGACCCTTAGAAGTGCAGAGTTGTAACAGCCACAATACTCTGGTAGAAACGACTGCTCAGTGGGCTGACAAGCTGGTGCTCGCCTTATGTTGAGGCTGTAGTAAAGGAAAACCTCCTCTAGAAGCGGCCGCTTTCCCGGGCAAAGATAGGCTGTCCCAGCTCCATCTCTGACGCGCTTGTTCATCACTGGGCTTTGAATCAAATCATGTCACATGCCGTGGCAGTAAACTTGATTTCTGGCATCACAGAGGCTTCCGGAACATGCTGAAGAGTTAAGTCACATGCACGAGCTACATAATACAAGAGACAACAGAAGAAATTGTAACAGGGTCGGTTTGAGGGTTTGGACACTTGGTGCTGTACGAGTTTCAAGGCAGAAGAGTGCACGCTTGTTGGCACAGTCAGGAAAAGCTTCACGTGGAAGGTGAGGCTTGAAATCGATCTTTCAAGGAGAGAGTAGAACACGGGCGGCGGGGGGAGACCCTTTGGGAGAGGAGCACAGTCCAGATGGTAGGAAAAAAGCCACCTCCTAGGTGATGCGGAGCACAGTGGAGGATGACCTGGGGGGAGGCAGGAGAATGCATCCTCCCCGGGCTCTCCAGGGTTCTAGCCAAGTGACCGTGGACATGCCACTTCTCTTCTGCTCCATCGAGTGCCTGCTTTTTGACGCAGCCCTTCCAGTTGCTCTGGGGAGAGCAACATAGAACAGTCTGTGCACCCTGGAAACATACTACCGAGCTGTCAGTAATTAATTCTGTGTCATTCATTCCTCTGCCATGAGTATTTTCAGGTAATTGCGTTTCAAAAAAACTGACCTTTAGTGTCACATTCTGATGTAAGAGCTAGAGAAAGTCAGGATGCAGCATCTGACCTGGTTCCCTTAATCTACTTGGGCAAGAATCTATTTTTACTGAGTTTTCGGTGTGGGAAGATTAATGTGGAGACTCACTGTTCTTGTTGTTTTTTAACATCTTTATTGGAGTATAATTGCTTTACAACGTTGTGTTAGTTTCTGCTGTATAACAAAGTGAATCAGCTCTATGCATACCTGTATCCCCATATCTCCTCCCTCTTGCGCCTCCCTCCCAACCTCCCTGTCCCACCCCTCTAGGTGGACACAAAGCACCGAGCTGATCTCCCTGTGCTATGCGGCTGCTTCCCACTAGCTATCTGTTTTACATTGGGTAGTGTATATATGTCCATGCCACTCTCTCACTTCGTCCCAGCTTCCCCTTCCCCCTCCCCGTGTCCTTAAGTCCGTTCTCTACGTCTGCGTCTTTATTACTATCCTGCCCCTAGGTTCATCAGAACCATTTGTTTTTTTCGATTCCATAATATGTGTTAGCATACGGTATTTGTTTTTCTCTTTCTGACTTACTTCACTCTGTATGACAGACTCTGGGTCGATCCACCTCACTACAAATAACTCAATTTTGTTTCTTTTTATGGCTGAGTAATATTCCATTGTATATATGTGCCACATCTTCTTTATCCGTTTGTCTGTCAGTGGATACTTAGGTTGCTTCCATCTCCTGGCTATTGTAAATAGTGCTGCAATGAACATTGTGGTACATGTTTCTTTTTGAATCACAGTTTTCTCAGGGTATACGCCCCGTAGTGGGATTGCTGGGTCATATGGTAATTCTATTTTTAGTTTTTTAAGGAACCTCCATACTGTTCTCCATAGCACCTGTATCAATTCACATTCCCACCAACAGTGCAAGAGTGTTCCCTTTTCTCCACACCCTCTCCAGCATTTATTGTCTTTAGATTCTTTGATGATGGCCATTCTGACCGGTGTGAGGTGATACCTCATTGTGGTTTTGATTTGCATTTCTCTAATGATTAGTGATGTTGAGCATCCTTTCATGTGTTTGTTGGCAATCTGTATATCTTCTTTGGAGAAATATCTGTTTAGGTCTCCTGCCCATTTTTGGATTAGGTTGTTTGTTTTTTTGATATTGAGCTGCATGAGCTGCTTGTAAATTTTGGAGATTAATCCTCTGTCACTTGCTTCATTTGCAAATATTTTCTCCCATTCTGAGGGTTGTCTTTTCGTCTTGTTTATGGCTGTGCAAAAGCTTTTAAGTTTCATTAGGTCCCATTTGTTTATTTTTGTTATTTCCATTTCTCTAGGAGGTGGGTCAAAAAGGATCTTGCTGTGATTTATGTCACAGAGTGTTCTGCCTATGTTTTCCTCTAACAGTTTTATAGTGTCTGGCCTTATATTTAGGTCTTTAATCCATTTTGAGTTTATTTTTGTATATAGTGTTAGGGAGTGTTCTAATTTCATTCTCTTACGTGTAGCTGTCCAGTTTTCCCGGCACCACTTATTGAAGAGGCTGTCTTTTCTCCATTATATATTCTTGTCTCCTTTATCAAAAATAAGGTGACCATATGTGCATGGGTTTATCTCTGGGCTTTCTATCCTGGTCCATTGATCTATATTTCTGTTTCTATGCCAGTACCGTACTGTCTTGATTACTGTAGCTTTGTAGTATAGTCTGAAGTCAGGATTCCTCCAGCTCCATTTTTCTTCCCAAGATTGCTTTGGCTATTCGGGGTCTTTTGTGTTTCCATAAAAATTGTAAAAGTTTTTGTTCCAGTTCTGTGAAAGATGCCATTGGTAGTTTGATAGGGCCTGCATTGAATCTGTAGGTTGCTTTGGGTAGTATAGTCATTTTCACAATGTTGATTCTTCCAATCCAAGAACATGGTATATCTCTCCATCTGTTTGTATTGCTTTTAGTTTCTTTCATCATTGTCTTATAGTTTTCTGCATACAGGGCTTTTGTCTCCTTACGTAGGTTTCATTCTTAGGTATTTTATTCTTTTTGTTGCAATGGTAAATGGGAGTGTTTCCTTAATTTCTCTATCAGGTTTTTCATCGTTAGTGTACAGGAATGCCAGAGATTTCTGTGCATTAATTTTGTATCCTACTACTTTACCAAATTCATTGAATAGCTCTAGTTGTTTTCTGGTAGCATCCTTATGATTCTCTATGTCTAGTATCATGTCATCTGCAAACAGTGACAGTTTTACTTCTTTTTCAATTTGGATTCCTTTTATTTCTTTTTCTTCTCTGACTGCTGTGGCTAAAACTTCCAAAACTATGTTGAATAATAGTGGTGAGAGTGGGCAACCTTGTCTTGTTCCTGATCTTAGAGAAAATGGTTTCAGTTTTTCACCATTGAGAACGATGTTGGCTGTGATATTTGTCATATATGACCTTTATTAGGTTGAGGTACGTTCCCTCTGTGCCCATGTTCTATAGAGTTTTATCATAAATCGGTGTTGAATTTTGTCAAAAGCTTTTTCTGCATCTGTTGAGATTATCAAATGGTTTATATCCTTCAGTTTGTTAATATGGTGTATCCCATTGATTGATTTGCATATATTGAAGAATCCTTGCATTCCTGGGATAAACCCCACTTCATCATGGTGTGTGATCCTTTTAATGCGCTGTTGGATTCTGCTTGCTAGTATTTTGTTGAGGATTTTTGCATCTGTGTTCATCAGTGATATTGGCCTGTAGTTTTCTTTCTTTGTGACATCTTTGTCTGGTTTTGGTATCAGGGTCATGGTGGCCTTGTAGAATGAGTTTGGGAGTGTTCCTCCCTCTGCTGTATTTTGGAAGAGTTTGAGAAGGGTAGGTGTTAGCCCTTTTCTAAATGTTTGGTAGAATTCACCTGTGAAGCCATCTGGTCCTGGGCTTTTGTTTCTTGGGAGTTTTTCAATCACATTTTCAATTTCAGTGCTTTTGATTGGTTTGTTCATATTTTCTGTTTCTTCCTGATTCAGTCTTTGAAGGTTGTACTTTTCTAAGAAATTGTTTACTTTTTCCAGGTTGTTCATTTTATTGGTATATGGTTGTTTGTAGCAGTCTCTCCTGATCCTTTGTACTTCTGCAGTGTCAGTTGTTACTTCTCCTTTTTCATTTCTAATTCTTTTTTTAAAAATTTTTTTAGTTTTTATAAAGTTTCTTTTTTTGATTTATTTATCTTGGCTGTATTGGGTCTTCGTTGCTTCACACAGGCTTTCTCTAGTTGCGGTGAGTGGGGGATACTCTTCGTTGTGGTGCGTGGTCCTCTCACTGCAGTGGCCTCTCTGTTGTGGAGCACGGGCTCTAGGGTGTGTGGGCTTCAGTAGTTGCGGTGCATGGACTTCAGTAGCTGTGGCTGGTGGGCTGTAGAGCGCAGGCTCAGTAGTTGTGGCGCATGGGCTTAGTTGCTCTGCAGCATATGGGTTGGGATCTTCCCAGACCAGGGCTTGAACCCGTGTCCCCTGCATTGGCAGGCGGATTCTTAACCACTGCACCACCAGGGAAGCCTTCTAATTCTGTTGATTTGAGGCTTCTCCCTTTTTTTCTTGATGAGTCTGGCTAATGGTTTATCAATTTCGTTTATCTTCTCAAAGAACCAGCTTTTACTTTTATTGATCTTTGCTATTGTTCCCTTCATTTCTTTTTCATTTATTTCTGATCTGATCTTTATGATTTCTTTCCTTCTGCTAACTTTGGGGTTTTTTTGTTCTTCTTTCTCTAATTGCTTTAGGTGTAAGTTTAGGTTGTTTATTTGAGATTTTTCTTGTTTCTTGAAGTAGGATTGTATTACTATAAACGTCTCTCTTAGAGCTGCTTTTGCTGCATCCCATCGGTTTTAGGTCATCGTGTTTTCATTATCACTTGTCTCTAGGTATTTTTTGATTTCCTCTGTGATTTCTTCAGTGATCTCTTGGTTATTTAGTGGTGTATTGTTTAACCTCCATGTGTTTGTATATTTTACAGTTTTTTTCCTGTAATTGATACCTAGTCTCATAGCATTGTGGTCAGAAAAGATGCTTGATACGATTTCAATTTTCTTAAATTTACCAAGGCTTGATTTATGACCCAAGATATGACCTGTCCTGGAGAATGTTCCATGAGCACTTGAGAAGAAAGTGTATTCTGTTGTTTGTGGATGGAATGTCCTATAAATATCAGTTAAGTCCACCTGATGTAATATGTCATTTAAAGCTTGTGTTTCCTCATTTATTTTCATTTTGGAGGATCTGTCCATTGGTGAAGGTGGCGTGTTAAAGTCCCCTACTCTTATTGTGTTAATGTCTATTTCCCCTTTTATGCCTGTTAGCATTTGCCTTATGTATTGAGGTGATCCTATGCTGGGTGCATAAATATTTACAATTGTTATATCTTCTTCTTGGATTGGTCCCTTGATCATTATGTAGTGTCCTTCTTTGTCTCTTGTAATAGTCTTTGTTTTAAAGTCTGTTTTGTCTGATATGAGTATTGCTACTCCAGCTTTCTTTTGATTTCCATTTGCATGGAATATCTTTTTCCACCCCCTCACTTTCAGTCCATATGTGTCCCTAGGTCTGAAATGGGTATCTTCTAGACAGCATATATATGGGTCTTGTTTTTGTATCCATTCAGCCAGTCTGTGTCTTGTGGTTGGAGCATTTAATCCATTTACATTCAAGGTAATTATCGATATGTATGTTCCTGTTACCATTTTCTTAATTGTTTGGGGGTTTTTTTTGTGGGTCTTTACTTGGTTATAGGTTTTTCTCCTTCATCACTTTAAATATGTCCTGCCACTCCCTTCTGGCTTTCTGAGTTTCTGCTGAATATCAGCTGTTAACCTTATGGGGATTCCCTTGTATGTTATTTGTTGCTTTTCCCTTGCTGCTTTTAATATTTTTTTCTTTGTAATTAATTTTCGATAGTTTGATTAATATGGATCTTAGTGTGTTTCTCCTTGGATTTATCCTGTATGGGACTCTCTGCACTTCCTGGTCTTGATTGACTGTTTCCTTTCCCATGTTAGGGAAGTTTTTGACTATAATCTCTTCAAATATTTTCTCAGACACTTTCGTTTTCTCTTCTTCTTCTGGGACCCCTATAATTCAAATTCTGATGCATTTAATGTTGTCCCAGAGGTCTCTTGAGACTGTCCTCAATTCTTTTCATTCTTTGCTCTTTATTCTGCTCTGTGGCTGTTATTTCCACTATTTTATCTTCCAGGTCACTTATCCGTTCTTCTGCCTCAGTTATTCTTCTATTGATTCCTTCTACAGTATTTTTAATTCCATTTATTGTGTTGTTCATCATTGTTTGTTTGCTCTTTAGTTCTTCTAGGTCATTGTTAAACGTTTCTTGTATTTTCTCCGTTCTATTTCCAAGATTTTGGATCATCTTTACTATCATTACTCTGAATTCTTTTTCAGGTAGACTGCCGATTTCCTCTTCATTTGTTTGGTCTTGTGGGTTTTTTCCCTTGTTCCTTCATCTGCTGCATATTTCTCTGTCTTCTCATTTTGTTTAACTTACCGTGTTTGGGGTCTCCTTTTCACAGTCTGAAGGTTCATAGTTCCTGTTATGTTTGGTGTCTGCCCACAGTGGGTGAGGTTGGTTCAGTGGGTTGTGTAGACTTCCTGGTGGAGGGACTGGTGCCTTTGTTCTGGTGGGTGGACCTGGGTCTTGTCCTTCGGGTGGGCAGGGCTGTGTCTGGTCGTGTGTTTTGGGGTGTCTGTGAACTTAGTATGACTCTAGGCAGCGTGACTGCTAATGGGTTGTGTTGTGTTCCTGTCTTGCTAGTTGTTTGGCATGGGGTGTCCAGCACTGGAGCTTGCTGCCCGTTGGGTGGAGCTGTGTCTTAGTGTTCAGGTGGAGATCTCTGGGAGAGCTCTCACCGATTGATATTACTTGGGGCCGGTAGTTCTCTGGTGGTCCATTGTCCTGGACTCGGCTCTCCCACCTTGGAAGCTCAGACCTGACACGCCACCAGAGCATGACAACCCTGCCAGCCACACGGCTTGGAAGAAAAGGAAGAAGAAGGAAAAAAAAAGAACGAACAGATACTACCCCAAACCAAATGGTAAAAGCAAAACTAAACAGGCAAAATCACATAAAGGAACATACACGTACACACTCACAAAAAGAAAAAAAAAAGGGAAAAAAATTTTTGTAAATAGTAAGAAAATAAAAATTTAGAAAAAAGAGAGCAGCCCAATCAGTAAACAAATCCACCAGTGATAGCAAGCACTAAAAACTAAACTAAGATAAACGTAACACCAGAAACAAATCAGACGCAGAAAGCAAACCCCAAGTCTACAGTTGCTCCCAAAGTCCACCAACTGAACTTTGGGAACATTCATTGTCTATTCAGGTATTCCACAGATGCTGGGTTTATCAAGTTGATTGTGGGATTTAATCTGCTACTCATTAGGGTGAATAGAGAAATTCCCCTTTCTCTTCTTTGTTCACACAGCTCCTGGGGTTCGGCTTTGGTTTTGGTCTGTCCTCTGCGTGTAGGTTGCCCTCAGGTGTCTGTTTCCCACCCAGACAGGAGGAGGTTAAAGCAGCAGCTCGTTAGGACTCTCTTGCTCACTCAGGCTGGGGACAGGGCGGGGTATGGTAGTCACAACTGGAATGTGGGCCACGCCTGCGGCAACGGAGGCCATCATAACATCGCAACAGACTGAGGTGTGCAGTGTGTTCTCCCAGGGATGTTGTACCTGGATCATGGGACCCTGCCAGTGGCAGGCTGCACAGGCTCCCGGCGGCCGGTGTGGGTAGCGACCTGTGCTTGCACACGGGCTTCTCAGTTGCAGCAGCAGCAGCGTTAGCAGTTCATGTCCGTCTCTGGAGTCTGAGCTGATAGCCACGGCTCACGCCCGTCTCTGGAGCTCACTTAGACAGTTCCCTGCCTTCTGTGGGCACACAGAGCAGGAATCCCGTCTCCTTGCACACCAAAAAACAATGGTCTCTTGCCTCTTTGGCAGCTCCAGACTTTTTCCCGGACTCCCTCCCTGCTAGCTGTGGCGCACTAGCCCCCTTCAGTCTGTGTTCACGCTGCCGACCCCAGTCCTCTCCCTGTGCTCCGACCGAAGCGGAGCCTCAGCTTGCAGCCCCGCCCGCCCCGGCGGGTGAGCAGACAAGCCCCTCGGGCTGGTGAGTGCTGGTCGGCACTGACCCTCTGTGAGGGAATCTCTCCGCTTTGCCCTCTGCACCCCTGTTGCTGTGCTCTCCTCCGTGGCTCCGAAGCTTCCCCTCCGCCACCCCGTCTCCACCAGTGAAGGGGCTTCCTAGTGTGTGGAAACTTTTCCTCCTTCACAGCTCCCTCCCAGTGGGGCAGGTCCCGTCCCTATTCTTTTGTCTCTGTTTTTCCTTGTTTCTTTTGCCCCACCCAGGTACGTGGGGAGTTTCTTGCCTTTTGGGAGGTCTGAGGTCTTCTGCCAGCGTCCAGTAGGTGTTCTGTAGGAGTTGTTCCACATGTAGATGTATTCCTGATGTATTTGTGGGGAGGAAGGTGAACTCCATGTCTTACTCCTCTGCCACGTTGAAGGTCTCCCCATTGTTAATGGCACGTAAAAGTATTACGACTGCAGTGCTACTGATACGTACAATATCATGCCTTAGTTGTGTTATAGGTACATACTGTCTTAGCAGTGCCTTGAGCTTAAATAGGTAGCTCCTCCCTTCTAAGGGATCCCCAGCAAGAGGAAGGCCTCTGTGGGTTGGGCTGCTGGTGCTGCTGAGTCTGGAGGTGTTAGCTGAGCCCCTGCAAGCTGGGATTTTGTGTTCATATTTGCCATTTAACTTTTATAATTGAGTTTATTTGCTCTAAGATCCTGTGCCCGCCCAAAGGGGAGAAATAGATCACAGGGAAGACTTGTCTTTGGTGTGAAGGTGCACTTGTCCGTGGGTGGATGGGGATCCGTAGGACTCCATCTCCTATTTCTGGTGCCAGCGCCTGACCTGTGTGTCTCCTTCCTCCCCGTGCGGCCGTGGGTTCCTTTGAGAACATCTGACAGCTTTTCAGCGAGGACAGGTCCCATCGCAGGGGGGCTGTGCAACCTGGGGCCCTAGACAAGCACTCTCGGGGAGTCTCCTCCCCTTCTGCTTCCTTCCGGGTGCGCTATGCTGTTTTCTCTTTTTTTTAATCCTTGTTCCTTCTCAGAAGCTAATTTACTTTTTCAAACCTTGTCATAAAGCGGTCATACTTAGAAAGCGATTCACCTCCTCCTGGGGAGAGAGAAATGCCACGCATGGTTCCTCCTCCGTCTGCCCAGTCAGTGCCGGCTTCACATGCTGTGGGCAGAGTTCAGGATGGCAAGTTAGATAAGGTGGGCTCAGCGTGAACCAGCTGCTGTCTAACTGGGCCGTTTGTGGCCAAGTAAAAGCACTTACAGACACCCTGAAGGCACATACACCTGCTCCTCAACCGTTCTGGTCTGCTGAGAAGTCATTCTCTTTCTTTTCTGGTAAGAAGGTATGTAATGAACGCTTAGGAGACTAAAACCAAAAACTTCACAGGAAAGCAGGTGACTTAAATCTGGAGGTACTCTTTCCGATCCATCAGGTTAATGACACTATTTCTTAATCCGGGAGAAAGTGGCAACGTTTGGTGGAAACTGGGATTTACATTGAACTATTTACTGTCATCTCCCTTTCCCAATCATGGTGTTCTTCTGCCTTGTTTCCTGTGGGCTTTAGACACCTTCCAGCTATCTTTCAGAAACCTTCAGAAAAGATACCTTTCAGAAACCCACTGAATCTTTTGTTTTCAGTTACTTGAAAGTGGGTGTCATGCTTGATACTCTACCTCTGTGACCCTGTCTAACGACCTCCTCTCATTTCAAACTAATTCCTGTTTTTAGGCTTTATTTACAAACAATATGACTATGGGAAGTGATTCTTCCATGGCATCTGAAAACTCCAGCATTTTTTAAATATTTTGAGTTTCCTACCCAAATCCCTGACCACCAGACTCTGGAGAGGGAGGAGACCATCTATCCCAATGTCTCACTCGTTGTTTCTCAGCCCTAGATGTGGGGATACCTTGATGCACATAGAAGGTGCCCTTGGGATGACCTAATGTTTTTAATGTTCTTACTCCTCCTTGTCACCTGTGAGCAAAAGAGAGCGTGTGGCAGCTGCAGAGAGCGGGAAGGAGGGTGGGGTTAGGTTTCTGAATACATTAAAGCCCACTGATTAAGAGGAAAGGAATAAGGAATTATCTTCCTCTCTGAATTAGGTTGGGAATGTGCAACAAGCAAGTAAGAGTGGGATTGCTGCCCCCTCCCCTGCAAGTACGTACTGATTCCTTCAGCTGGGATGACTGTCCGTAGATAAACTGTAGCACCTAGCTAGAGTGTTACTGGGTCACCAGTCAGGCTCATTCTAGAGACAACTGGAAGGAGTTCCATAGTATAAATGAGCCACTCCAGATTTTTGTATAAATGTTTAATATGTTACTATAGAATCAGCAGCTAGAGTGAATAAACAGTCACTTCTGTGTACATAAGCAAGCAGTGTGTGAGCCAGCATCATACATACATACCTCCCCTTATCATGATGTTCTGAAGGGTAGTTAGTTCAGATGGTAGAAAAGGCTGGGAGCGCCTACGTAAGTTGCTTGGGCCACAGCTGCCTCCACCACAGCTGTGGTGAGCCCCCTGCTCAGAGGCCCTTCTCTCAGGCTCTCCTGAACAGTTCCAGATACCCAGTGTCCCGGTAGAAGCACGGCTTCCCTACATCTGGCTCCCCTGCCCCAGCTCCAAAAAGTGCAGAGCAAGCAACACCCAGGGCAATTTAGCCAACCCAAGCCAAGCTCTTTTCCTTAACTAAGGATCTGTGAAGCTGCCCGCAGGGTATTTCTTACCAGGCAGGGGATGGAAATTAATAGGAGAGAGCCAGGCAGCTTTTGGCTGGGGTTTCCTTTTCATGCTGCATTAACCAGCATTTGCCTCTACAGGCTTGGTTAATTACAATTGTAACCCTTTATTCCTCTCTCCTCCTCGAGGCAATGAGAAATAAATGGTTCCAATTTGGGAAGAATACACATTTATTTGTCTTTGACCTGAGCCTTCAAAATGCCAAGATAGCAGGAGGCTTTGGCTATGGCCAGCTCATTCTTTAAGAGGACAGTTGGCCTAGGGGACTTTGGGAGCAAGGCAGGGATAGCTTCCTCAGATAATGCTGAGGAATGGTGAGGGAGAGGATGCCGAGGGACGTTTGGGCCCCAGGAGCAGGAAATGGGGTTGGCTGGGATTTTATATCTTCCTCAGTTCTTGTGTTACTTTCTGTGTCTCTTATGGTATTTCCTAACTTTAAATTTGCATCCAGCTCTACTCAGTGCTTTTTAATGATTTAAAAAGTATTTTTAAATTGTAGTTTAAAAAAAACACACAATATAAAATTTACCATCTTAACCGTTTTTACGTATACAGTGCAGTAATGTTAAGTATATTCACATTGATGTGCAGTAGATCTCTAGAACTTTTTCATCTTGGAAAACTGAAACTCTATACATTAAACAACTCCCATCTTCCCTCACCCAGCCCCTGGCAACCACCATTCTACGTTCTGTCTCTATGATTTTTTTTTTTTTTTTTTTTTTTTTTTTTTTTGCGGTACTCGGGCCTCTCACTGTTGTGGCCTCTCCCGCTGCAGATCACAGGCTCCGGACGCGCAGGCTCAGCAGCCATGGCTCACGGGCCCAGCCGCTCCGCGGCATGTGGGATCTTCCCGGACCGGGGCGTGAACCCGTGTCCCCTGCATTGGCAGGCGGACTCTTAACCACTGCGCCACCAGGGAGGCCCTTGTCTCTATGATTTTGATACTTCCACAGACTTCGTGTAAATGGAATCATAGTATCTGTCTTCTGGGACCATCTTATTTCACTTAGCATAACGTCCTCAAGATTCAACCATGTTGTAGCATGTGACAGGATTTCCTTTTTTTTTTAAAGTGAATAATACTGCATCGTATGCATGTACCACATTTTATTTATCTATCCATTGATGGACGTTTGGGCTGCTTCTGCCTCTTGGCTATTGTGAAAATGCTGCAATGACCAAGGAAGGGTGTGCAAATATCTCTTCTTTTAGACTTCTTGGATATATAACCAGAAGTAGGATTGCTGGATCATATAGTAATTCTATTTTTAATTATTTGAGGAACATCCATGTTGTTTTTTATAGTAGCTGCACCATTTTACATTTTTACCAGTAGTGCCCAGGGGTTCCAGTTTCTCCACATCCTTGCCAACACTTGTTGTTTTCCGTTTTTTTTGACAGTGGCCATCCCAATAGGTATGAGGTGGTATCTCGTGGTTTTGATATGCATTTCTCTAATGATTTATGATGGTCTTTTCATATGCTTCTTGGCCATTCATATATCTTCTTGGAGAAATGTTTTAAGTTCTTTGACCATTTTTAAATCAAGTTATTTACTTTTTTTTTTGAGTTGTAGGATTTCTTTATATATTCTGGATATTAACCCCTTTTCAGAAATATGATTTGCAAACATGTTCTACAATTCTGTAAGTTGCCTTTAATGATATATTTTAAGTAAATTTCTTAGGCTCACCATTTGCCTTCATCATTTTGATGGAAATTCTTTTTTTTTTTTGACGGAAATTCTTTGTGTCTTTGCTATGTTTTGTTTTCTTGGTCTCGCTCTTCAAAGTAGACTTACAGATAATTTCACAATCCTAAGTTATTTATTTGGAGAAGACTACCCATCCCCTCTCTGTCTAGTATGGAAAGGTTTCATGGCGAATGGAGGGGGAGAAGTCAGTGATTGCATTTACCCTGCAGCCTGTGAACAGTGACCCAACCTTGGACAGCCCAGAAGATTCCTGGACATGTCTTCTTCAGGGTAGACATGCATAGCTGGCCCCAGTGTTCTCAGATCCAGCAGATCACCCGAAGCAATTGGGTTCTCCCTGGAATCTCTGAGTCTCCCAGGAGAGCCATGTAACTCAGAGTGCTCGAAAGTCAAGCTCAACCTTCCAGAATTGCTCTGACACAGCCCTTTGGAGCATTCCTGGAACCAAATACCACTACATAGTCTTAAAGCTTGGATAAATTCCCATTTCTCTCTGTTCATGCCAGCACCCCTATGAATTCACCCTCCTTTAAATTCTTGTAACACATAAAATCTCTACTAGTTGGAAGGTTTCATATACTGGTTTCATGTTATCCTCCTAATAGCTCTGTTGGGCAGGGTCCATGACTTGCTCTTCTTTGCAGCCCTTACAGTTCCTGGGACAGTTGACTGATGGATTGGGAGAGGGTTACCATATGGTGGGCATCCTTCTGTCCCACATTAGATTTTCAGACATGGAGAAGAGCCAGGAATTGGAGCACACTGCAAACTGAATGGACTTAGGTCCTCCAGAAGAACTGTTCTTGACCTTGGGATGTGAGCAGTGCCTAGAACTGTGCTGTCCCTGAAGGACAAGTCCTATGTGGGGACATCTGGGCACAGAGAGAAGCACGTGAGCAGAATTCAAGTCCTGCCATTCTTAGGTGCAGCTGGCACCCCAGGATTGTTTAGTAAAGAGATCAGAAGGGTTGGCCTCCCTAACAGACTGCAAGGTGCCCTTGTGAGGTTTCATGGGCTTCAGGAGGGAAAGAGACCTTGAGAGGACTTGTTTGACTTTTAGTACTCATTCCCTAGAAGCCCCCCTCTATGTCTAACCTATATCACATATCTTTTCTTTTGACCTTTGGTAGAAGGATAGAGAGAGGTCTTAGTGAAATAGAAAGACAAGCCTGAGCTAAGAAAGTCTAGTTCCTTTGACCTGTGCTCCAGGGGAAGAACTGTTTCCCAACCTTCAAAGCATCTCATTGCCTCTCTGCTCTAGAATGAATGGTTCATGGAGGTTAATAATTAACTCAGAGTGACGGGTTGACTTCTTTTTATTGCAGTTTCACTTTCCCACAGACACTGCCTTATTTTTATAGAGGTGCTTGTATCCCTTACCCCATCCTGAAGTCGGGTAGAATGAGAAGGGAATTCTCTACTTTTCTACTACGTTTTTGAAGATAGGGGAACATTGAAGTAGGGGTGATAATTGTACCACCGTGAGTACAGATCTCAGGTCTCAGCATCAAATCCTATTTCATGTTTTGACCTTCCTCCCACCCAAGGATTCTAGTCTAAATATTCCCAACATTGATTTTAGAAGAGAAATCCAATTCCCTCTCATATATAAATTTCTTTGTGGTATTTTAATCTTGTGAACTATAAATTGATCCATTGTGTTTATTTTAAAAAGTCATCTCTATTGATGGCAAGAATTACTACAAATACAATTTAATTTAGAGAAGTTGCCCTATCTCCCTATCTGTGGTTTTCTTAGACATTTTCCAAGCTACCCAAACCCCTCATTCATGTCTGGCCCTCCAGCATTACAGTAATTACGCTAGACGGCAGAGGAATTGTTACCAGACAATATCTTAGAAATAGAGAAATTATGAGCTAATTTCAGGCCCTCTCAAATTAATGAGAATGTTCCTTGTGGAGTGCTACCAATGTAAACCTTTAAAAAATGACAAGTGGGAGATATTTAAATCCTTTATCTGTGGAGCCCAGTCCAAGCTCAGCAAACACGCCCATGTGCTGTTATCTGGCCGGTTGCTAGGGTAGATCTTTTATCTTCCTTCTAGGCTTTATTAATGAAATTTCCTCTGGGACTTGGCTGTCATCATCAACCTTTCTTGGGGTGTGACGGGATTATAGGGGGAGGAAATGAGGTCCTAGGAGGCATAACTCGGGCTATAGGACCATCCTCTGGGCTGGGAGGACCCTAATCCAGGGTAAGGACTAGAAGAGCCAGTGCCTCCCTCCTGCATGGTCTGGAGTGCCTCCAGCTTGGATTTTGCACCTTTGATCGTGTTTTATTGACCTAGAATTACTTCTCTTCTGTGGGCATGACCAAAGGCTGTGCTTTAATGTGGTTGTCTCCAAGCAGTTGATTCCTTTGATCTCAAGATGATTTCCCACTTCTCTGCGTCTTATACCTTGGTGGGGGAGGTGGGCACAGAGGAGGAGAAGCCTGATGTTTTCTGGGCACTGAGCCAACCCTGTTGGGCATCTGATGCATTTATTTTTGCTGGTTCTGCTGTTTATGGTGCTGCCTTTCCACCACCACTACCGTCCCCAACCCCACCAGGGGCAGCTCCAACATTTCTATTAGGGAGTGGTAGTTCAGCCTGTTTGGAAGGGCTGGCATAAATTTATGTAAGACTGAGAAAATTCAGTCACCCATACAAAGAGTGAGAGGGCTAGCGATGTGAGGTTATGAAGGCTGAAGCCTGTGTCCCCAGCCTGGGGTCCCTCGGCGTCACCCCTCTCCCGCTCTCCACGTGCTCAAACACTTCCTCCCCTGGGAAGTTCTCCTCTCCTCCACAGCCCTTCCTAGTCATCTCTTCCTTCTTTATGTATTTATTTATTTATGCTCATAATCAAAACTTTATTGAAAAACTGACATCAAAATAGGAGAGCATTGTTGTATACCTTACAAAATTAAACATAATTACATCACCTTGGTAGATTAACTAGAATTACTAAACAGATAAGGCTTTCTGTGATAGAACGCAAGTTCAGGAAGTCGCGTGGATCATTAGTGGTGCTTTCTTCTACATGAACGCCCTTCTGTGAGTCTGGCCTTTCCTCCCATCAGCTGGCACAACACTGTTGAACAACCAACACAAAGCACCACTGTCTGAGCATGGCTGAAAACTGTGGTAATCCTGTAGCAACCTGGACATTTTACATCCATAAAGAATTTGGACTTTGAACCAGCCAGTTTTTTTTTTTTTTATGTTTTTTCTTTTCTTCTTCCAAGGAAGGATGCAGTAAATCT
Source organism: Monodon monoceros (assembly GCF_005190385.1). Classification (NCBI taxonomy): domain Eukaryota; kingdom Metazoa; phylum Chordata; class Mammalia; order Artiodactyla; family Monodontidae; genus Monodon; species Monodon monoceros. Next base: position 590,697 of record NW_021700178.1, read on the forward strand.
CTAGCCAAAGGCATGCTGAGGCTTTCGCAAGCCCAGCCTGTCCAAAGCAGCAGCACTCACCTGGGCGCGTGGCGTCCTCTTCATTTATTCTTTCTTTCTTGCTTTCGTTCGTTCGTTTGTTCTTTCTTTCTTTCTTTCTTTTGTTCTTTTTCTTTTTTAATTTTTTATTGACTTATTTATTTTTCATTCTTTCTTAAATGGAACTTTTATTCCTTTCTGAGTTCATGTGGTCTCAGAAATCACTCTCTCTGGGTTCAAATATTGGCTCTTCTGTCTACTGACTCTCTGATTTCAGACAGGTTATTTAGTTTCTTCAGCAGTAGGATGGGATTCGTAACAGACCCGAGCTCTTGTTTGTTGTGGGTGTTCAGGGAGCTCATGAAGCATCTGGGGCTTGGTGCTCTATAGGTGCTCATTTACAGGGTCCCCGCCAGCTCATTCAGCATGGTGCGTGAATGAGAAAAAGGTACCTCTTCCTCCTCGATTTCTTCCCCTTCTTACCCCCTCAGCCTGATGCCTTTGCTCTGCGAACATGGTGGCCCCACTCATTTGTAGCTGAAGCTGCTGATGCTATAATAATGCTCCCAGCTTGGTGGGCGATCACATCCGTTCAGTTGTACAAGTGAATCTCATCTCCACACGCCATTGGCCATTTGAAGTCCTCTCATTTCCACCTTCCTTAATGTCTTTAGAACATTCCCATTACTTGGCCACCACCAGCCTAAGCCATGACCTGATTGGATCTTTCCTGAATTACTGCTCCAGTAATAACTGCCTTACTCGACCTCCTGCATTCAGTCTCGCACACCTTCCCACAAATCACAGTGTTTCTAAGATGCAAGTATGGTTGTCATTTCTTTTCTTTTTAATAAATTTATTTTATTTATTCTTGGCTGCACTGGGTTGTTGGCGGTGCGCGGCTTTCTCTAGTTGCGGCGAGCGGGGGCTACTCTTCACTGTGGTGCGCAGGCTTCTCATTGCGGTGGCTTCTCTTGTTGCGGTGCATGGGCTCTAGGTGTTCAGGCTTCATAGTTGTGGTATGCGGGCTCAGTAGTGGTGGCTCGCAGGCTTTAGAGTGCAGGCTCAGTAGTTGCGGCACACAGGCTTAGTTGCTCTGTGGCATGTGGGATCTTCCCAGACCAGGGCTTGAACCCATGTCCCCTGCATTGGCAGGCGGATTCTTAGCCACTGCACCACCAGGGAAGCCCTGGTTGTCATTTCTTAATTTAAAATCCTTCAAATTTTCCCCATTTCTCCTGGTGAAATCCAAACCCCTCAAGTGTAGCATGCAAGGTCTGCAGGTGGGACTGTGCCTGGCTGTGCTGTGCCGTGTCTCATCTCCTTACCTGCCCTCCTCTCTGCAGGCTCCACCTCTTCTCCAACTCCGTTCCCCAGCAGTGATCAAGCCATATTGCAAACATTGCAGTTGAGTAGTTGATGTCAGTATTGATGATCTAAAGTATAAAGAGCTCGAATAAGTCCATTTTTTAAAGTTAAAACCCAACAAATACTTCACCAATCACAGACAGTTCACAAGGTACAGACAACTAGTACACACACACACACACACACACACACACACACAGAAAAATGTTGAGCTCTATCAATAATCAAAAGATATTAAAAATCAAAGAACAACATTTTTCGTATAATAATTAACCAAAGATTTTTAAAAGTTAATCTACATTACTGACCAAAGATCTGTGATGCATTAATACTCCCAGTGAGGGGCAATGAGAACGTACCTGATTGGAGCACAAGGGAACTTTTGGGGTGATTGTGGTGATAAAAATTGCTCTATATCTGGATTGTGATGATGGACACATGTAGTATAGTATTTATCAGAAACTCATTGAAATATATCTTTCAAATTGGTGCATCTTATTGTACATAAACTCTAAGTCAAACATGAATTTAAAGACAACATGATTAACCAGGATTAGGTGAGCAAGATGCTTTCATACATTGGGAGGCTGGGGTGGGGGTAGGGTGATAACATCAATTGGCTCCATCTTTCTGGAAGGTAATTTTCTTCTACCATTTAAGAAAACAAACTCCAACATGGTAATTTTCCTTCTAGAATAGCATCTTAAAGATCATGAATTCAAAGATGTATATCCAATATTTGTCACAGCAGTGATAGCAGCTAAAAACTGGAAAAAGAACCAAAATGTTCTACAATAGGTGATTGGTTAAATTATGATTCATCTGCATGGGGGCCACTGCCAGCCCAGGAGAAGCCTTTGTGTGAATTGGAAAAAGGCATCCCTTCTGGGGCAAATGCTCCCTCCCAGACTTGAGGGGGGCATCAGCTAAATTCTGGCCCCACTGGTCCCCTCACCTGGGCACCTGTACAATCCTCAGGCCTAAAGCAGCATCTGTGATCCATACGAGGGTCCATGAGGCAGACATTAAAACTGATGTCGTTCGGGACTTCCCTGGTGGCTCAGTGGTTAAGAATCTGCCTGCTAGTGCACGGGACACGGGTTCGATCCCTGGTCCGGGAAGATCCCACGTGCTGCGGAGCAACTAAGCCCATGCACCACAACTACTGAACCTGCACTCTAGAGCCCGTGAGCCACAACTACTGAGGCCCACGCACCTAGAGCCCATGCACCGCAACTACTGAGCCCGCATGCTGCAACCACTGAAGTCCACCTGCCTAGAGCCTGTACTTTGCAACAAGAGAATGCAATGAAGAGTAGCCCCTGCTCACTGCAACTAAAGAAAGGCTGTGGGCAGCAACGAAGACTCAATGCGGCCAAAAAACAGACCCAACGCAGCCAAAAAACAATAAATAAATAAATAAAACTGATGCCTTTGAAGAACAATGGCATGGGAAAATGTTGAATAACGAATGGGGAGTTAAATGACAAATATAGGTATAATTTTACATATAATTCTACTTTTCTTCAAAAATGTAAAATCACTAGAAGGAAACATACCAAAATGTAACTGGTGGTTAACATGAGTGATAGAATCATGGGTGACTTTCTCTTTTTTACACCTGCTTTTTCCGAATGTCCTGCTGTCAGTACTTCTTCTAATTGCGAAAAAGATGTACATTCTCACTTTCCTATTTAATAGGACTCTGTCGTGCTAATGCCGGCAACAGTGGTCTCTTTGGGCACAAGAGCAGATGGGAATTGTGTGCTGGAGCTAAGGCTAGAGCCGGATGGGAGCAGAGGACGAGGGCTGCCTTGCTGAAGTCCCAGTGATTCCTTTGGTAAAAGGAGATGTCTCTTACTTTATCCTCTGCTCTTTCCATTCTGCAGGTTTGAGACGTTTGACGTGAACAGCTTTGAGCAGTTTTGTATCAACTATGCGAATGAGAAGCTCCAGCAACAGTTCAACTTGGTAGGTTTTTCTGGACCCGGACATGTCGGGTCGGGGAGACCTCTCTCCCCACCAGGGAGTGACAGACAGCCCGGCCTACTTCTCTTCTGTCCAGGGTCAGTGAGCTCTAGCTCTGCCTTGACCTGCCCTTGGTTTCCTGGTGGTGCCCCAGCTCTAGGCAGGTGCTCCCCACTGCTCAGAAGAAGGTCAGTGATCCTCTCCTTGGCTTTGACTCCCACTCTTTTGACCCCGAGCTTCTGGGGTATTTGAGCAATTGAAAGCCAGCTATGAGGCTTCTCGCTACTGGTTGAGGTATGACATTACAGGTGATTATTGGAGTGTCCTAGGGAAGGCCTCACATGGGAGTGAGGATCACCCAACTGAGCTTTTTTCTTCTGCATTCATGACTGTGACTTGTGCCTAAACCTTTTCTAGCGAGTGTGTACCATCCTCCAGGGCTCAGAACCCATGTGGTTGAAGCTCAGGGGAGTTGAAAGTTAAGGTGTGTCTGTAGTTCACTAACCTTGACCTTTCACTTCTTACACCAGCATGTATTCAAGTTGGAGCAAGAGGAATACATGAAGGAGCAGATCCCTTGGACCTTGATTGATTTTTATGATAACCAACCTTGTATTGACCTCATAGAAGCTAAGCTGGGCATCTTGGACCTGTTGGATGAAGAATGTAAGGTAAAACTGATGATGCTATCATTGAATCAGTTCAATTCTAGGCTTGGGGTGTGGGGCAGAGGACAGCTCTGTGGTGCAGGGGAACATGTGAGATCTCAAAGCTGGAATTTCACCTGTGATTAGCTGGCCTTTAGTTTTCTGGGAGAAGCATTGGTGTCTATTCTGCATATTAGAAGATACCAGAAGGTAACACGTTGAGTATGACTGGCAGGTATTTCTACATTGGTGAACATGTGCCTCTTTTGGCAGAGACTGGGTGTTACGGATTGGCATGATGTGATGGTGGTATGGATTTGGTGCCCCAGATCACCTAGGTGCTGAGAGAAGGACCCCGACTTGTAGAGTCTACGCATCCCAGAGAGTGTGGGTCAAGAGCACAGGGTCATCTTTACCATGCCAGATGGCTTGGGAGCGATAAGAGCCACATGCTTGGTAGCAGGCGAAAGCTGTAGATTTCCCCCATGTAGCTTGTCATGGATGCTACCTGCTATAACAGGAAGAGGCCTGAGTTGCCAACATGGAGAGAAACAGGCAGCCTTGGAAATGTGGGGCAGGGGAACTGGGTGTTATCAATCACCTAACTACTTTGGCCTTTGGTTTTCTGCTCTATGAATTGAGGGGGGTTGGATCTGATGATCTTCAAAACTTCTCCTGGTTTGGTGTTTGGTGATCAGGGGGTAAATGTATGCCAGCCCCTCCAGTGATGGAAACTCTAATCAAAAGGTGTAGAAGCCACGTGGTTCTCAGTATTGAAACGGAAGAGCCCAGTTGAGTTTACTTTCTGGTCTCCCATGTCTTCCCTCTAAAGGGTGGCTTGTGGCTTGATGGTTTAGGAGGAGCAGATGTTTCCCTTCCAGAAGGACTCTCCAAGTTTCATTGCCTTTGAAAGTGAGAAGGAACAATTAATAAGACAGTGGAAGACAGAATGAAAATACACTGAAATCCACAGCACATTTTTTTTAGTGGTGAGAGTGGGCACCCTTGTCTTGTTCCTGATCTTAGAGGAAATGCTTTCAGTTTTTCACAACTAAGAATGATATTGGAGAGGAACCAAGATGGCAGAGTAGAAGGACGTGCTCTCACTACGTCTTACGAGAACACCAGAATCACAACTAGCTGCTGGACAATCATTGACAGGAAGACACTGGAACTCAGCAGAAAAGATGCCCCACATCCAAAGGCAAAGGAGAAGCCACAATGAGATGGTAGGAGGGGCGCAATCACAGTAAAATCAGTTCCCATAACTGCTGGATGGGTGACTCACAGACTGGAGAACACTTATACCACAGAAGTCCACCCACTGGACTGAAGGTTCTGAACGCCACATCGGGCTTCCCAACCTGGGGGTCCGGCAACAGGAGGAGGAATTCCTAGAGCATCAGACTTTGAAGCCTAGTGGGAATTGACTGCAGGACTTTGACAGGACTGGGGGAAACAGAGACTGTACTCTTGGAGGGCACACAAAAGTAGTGTGTGCATCAGGACCCAGGGGAAGGAGCAGTGACCCAATAGGAGACTGAACCAGACCTACCACTAGTGTTGGAGAGTCTCCTGCAGGGGCGGGTGGGGGGTGGCTGTGGCTCACCATGGGGACAAGGACACTGGCAAGAGAAGTTCTGGGAAGTAATCCTTGGAGTGAGCCCTCCCAGAGTCTGTCATTAGCCCCACCAAAGAGCCCAGGTAGCCTCCAGTGTTCGGTTGCCTCAGGCCAAACAACCAACAGGGAGGGAACCCAGCCGCACCCATCAATAGTCAAGCGGATTAAAGTTTTACTGAGCTCTGCGCACCAGAGCAACAGTCAGCTCTGCCCACCACCAGTCCTTTCCATCAGGAAACTTACAGAAGCCTCTTAGATAGCCTCATCCACCAGAGGGCAGACAGCAGAAGCAAGAAGAACTACAGTCCTGCAGCCTGTGGAACAAAAACCACATTCACAGAAAGATAGACAAGATGAAAAGGCAGAGGGCTATGTACCAGATAAAGGAACAAGATAAAACCCCAGAAAACCAACTAAATGAAGTGGAGATAGGCAACCTTCCAGAAAAAGAATTCAGAATAATGATAGTGAAGATGATCCAGGACCTCAGAAAAAGAATGGAGGCAAAGATCGAGAAGATGCAAGAAATGTTTAACAAAGACCTAAAAGAATAAAATACAAACAAACAGAGATGAACAATAAAATAACTGAAATGAAAACTACACTAGAAAGAATCAATAGCAGAATAACTGAGGCAGAAGAACAGATAAGTGACCTGGAAGAGAGAATGGTGGAATTCACTGCTGCAGAACAGAATAAAGAAAGAAGAATGAAAAGAAATGAAGGCAGCCTAAGAGACCTCTGGGACAACATTAAACACAACAACATTCGCATTATACGGGTCCCAGAAGGAAAAGAGAGAGAGAAAGGACCGGAGAAAATATTTGAAGAGATTATAGTGGAAAACTTCCCTAACATGGGAAAGGAAATAGCCACCCAAGTCCAGGAAGCCCAGAGAGTCCCATACAGGCTAAACCCAAGGAGAAACACGACGAGACACATAGTAATCAAACTGACAAAAATTAAAGACAAAGAAAAATTATTGAAAGCAGCAAGGGAAAAATGACAAATAACATAACAAGGCAACTTTCATAAGGTTAACAGCTGATTTCTCAGCAGAAACTCTACAAGCCAGAAGGGAGTGGCATGACATACTTAAAGTGATGAAAGGGAAGAACCTACAACCAAGATGACTCTACCTGGCAAGGATCTCATTCAGATTCGATGGAGAAATCAAAAGCTTTACAGACAAGCAAAAGCTAAGAGAATTCAGCAACACCAAATCAGCTCTACAACAAATGCTAAAGGAACTTCTCTAAGTGGGAAACACAAGAGAAGAAAAGGACCTACAAAAACAAACCCAAAACAATTAAGAAAATGGTCATAGGAACATACATATCGATAATTACCTTAAATGTGAATAGATTAAATGCTCCAACCAAAAGACACAGGCTCGCTGAATGGATACAAAATCAAGACCCATATATATATGCTGTCTACAAGAGACCCACTTCAGACCTAGGGACACATACAGACTGAAAGTGACGGGATGGAAAAAGATATTCCATCCAAATAGAAATCAAAAGAAAGCTGGAGTAGCAATACTCATATCAGATAAAATAGACCTTAAAATAAAGAATGTTACAAGAGACAAGGAAGGACACTGCATAATGATCAAGGGATAAATCCAAGAAGAAGATATAACAATTATAAATATATATGCACCCAACATAGGAGCACCTCAATACATAAGGCAACTGCTAACAGCTATAAAAGAGGAAATCGACAGTAACACAGTGATAGTTGGGGACTTTAACACCTCACTTACACCAATGGACAGATCATACAAAATGAAAATACATAAGGAAATAGAAGCTTTAAATGACACAATAGACCAGATAGATTTAATTGATATTTATAGGACATTCCATCCAAAAACAGCAGATTACACTTTCTTCTCAAGTGTGCATGGAACGTTCTCCAGGATAGATCACATCTTGGGTCACAAATCAAGCCTCAGGAAATTTAAGAAAATTGAAATCATATCAAGCATCTTTTCTGACCACAACGCTATGAGATTAGAAATCAATTACAGGGAAAAAAAACGTAAAAAAGACAAACACATGGAGGCTGAACAATACGTTACTAAATAACCAAGAGATCACTGAAGAAATCAAAGAAGAAATCGAAAAATACGTAGAGACAAATGACAAGGAAAACACGACGATCCAAAACCTATGGGATGCAGCAAAAGCAGTTTTAAGAGGGAAGTTTATAGCTATACAAGCCTACCTCGAGAAACAAGAAAAATCTCAAACAATCTAACCTTAGACCTAAAGGAACTAGAGAAAGAAGAACAAACAAAACCCAAAGTTAGCAGAAGGAAAGAAATCATAAAGATCAGAGCAGAAATAAATGAAATAGAAACAAAGAAAACAGTAGCAAAGATCAATAAAACTAAAAGCTGGTTCTTTAAGAAGATAAACAAAATTGATTAGCCAGACTCATCAAGAAAAAGAGGGAGAGGACTCAAATCAATAAAATTAGAAATGAAAAAGGAGAAGTTACAACAGACACTGCAGAAATAGAAAGCATCCTAAGGGACTGCTACAAGCAACTCTATGCCAATAAACTGAACAAGGTGGAAGAAATGGACAAATTCTTAGATAGGTATAACCTTCCAAGACTGAACCAGGAAGAAATACAAAATATGAACAGACCAATCACAAGTAATGAAATTGAAACTGTGATTAAAAATCTTCCAACAAACGGAAGTCCAGGACCAGAGGGCTTCACAGGTGAATTAAACATTTAGAGAAGAGCTAACACCGATCCTTCTCAAACTCTTCCAAAAAATTGCAGAGGAAGGAACACTCCCAAACTCATTCTGTGAGGCCACCATCACCCTGATAGCAAAACCAGACAAAGATACTACAAAAAAAGAACATTACAGACCAATATCACTGATGAACATAGATGCAAAAATCCTCAACAAAATGCTAGCAAACAGAATCCAACAATACATTAAAAGGATCACACACCATGATAAAGTGGGATTTATCCCAGGGATGCAAGGATTCTTCAGTATACGCAAATCAGTCAATGTGATACACCATATTCACAGACTGAAGAATAAAAACCGTATGATTATCTCAAAAGATGCAGAAGAAGCTTTTGAGAAAATTCAGCACCGATTTATGTTAAAAACTCTCCAGAAAGTGGGCATAGAGGGAACCTACCTCAATATAATAAAGGCCATATCTGACAAACCACAGCAAACATCATTCTCAATGGTGAAAAACTGAAAGCGTTTCCTCTAAGATCAGGAAAAAGACAAGGAAGTCCACTCACACCACCATTATTCAAAATAGTTTTGGAAGTCCTAGCCACAGCAATCAGAGAATAAAAAGAAATAAAAGGAATACAAATTGGAAAAGAAGAAGTAAAACTGTCACTGCTTGCAGACGACATGATACTATACATAGAGAATCCTAAAAATGCCACCAGAAAACGACTAGAGCTAATCAATGAATTTGGTAAAGTAGCAGCATACAAAATTAATGCACAGAAATCTCTTGCATTCCTATACACTAATGCTGAAAAATCTGAAAGAGAAATTAAGGAAACACTCCCATTTACCATTGCAACAAAAAGGATAAAATACCTAGGAATAAACCTACCTAGGGAGACAAAAGACCTGTATGCAGAAAACTATAAGACACTGTTGAAAGAAATTAAAGGTGATACCAACAGATGGAAAGATATACCATGTTCTTGGATTGGAAGAATCAATACTTTGAAAATGACTATACTACCCAAAGCAATCTGCAGATTCAATGCAATCCCTATCAAATTACCAATGGCATTTTTTACGGAGCTAGAACAAAAAATCTTTAAATGTGTATGGAGACACAAAAGACCCCGAATAGCCAAAGCAGTCTTTAGGGAAAAAAACGGAGCTGGAGGAATCAGACTCCCTGGCTTCAGACTATGCTACAAAGCTACAGTAATCAAGACAATATGGTACTGGCAGAAAAAGAGAAACATAGATCAATGGAACAAGATAGAAAGCCCAGAGATAAACCCACACACCTATGGTCAACTAATCTATGACAAAGGAGGCAAGGTTATACAATGGAGAAAAGACAGTCTCTTCAATAAGTGGTGCTGGGAAAACTGGACAGCTGCATGTAAAAGAATGAAATTAGAACACTCCCTAACACCATACACAGAAATAAACTCAAAATGGATTCGATACTTAAATGTAAGACCGGACAGTATAAAACTCTTAGAGGAAAACATAGGAAGAACCCTCTTTCACATAAATCACAGCAAGATCTTTTTTGATCCACCTCCTAGCATAATGGAAATAAAAACAAAAATAAACAAATGGGACCTAATGAAACTTAAAAGCTTTTGCACAGCATAGGAAACCATAAACAAGATGAAAAGACAACTCTCAGAATGGGATAAAATATTTGCAAATGAATCAATGGACAAGGGATTAATCTCCAAAATATATAAACAGGTCATGCAACTCAATATTAAAAAAACCAAACAACCCAATCCAAAATGGGTAAAAGACCTAAACAGACATTTCTCTAAAGAAGACATACAGGTGGCCAAGAAGCACATGAAAAGCTGCTCAACATCACTAATAATTAGAGAAATGCAAATCAAAAGTACAGTGAGGTATCACGTCCACCAGTTAGAATGGGCATCATCAGAAAATCTACAAACAGTAAATGCTGGAGAGGGTGTGGAGAAAAGGGAATCCTCTTGCACTCTTGGTGGGAATGTAAATGGATACAGCCACTATGGAGAACAGTACGTAGGTTCCTTAAAAAACTAAAAATAGAATTACCATATGATCCAGCAATCCCACTACTGGGCATATACCCAGAGAAAACCGTAATTCAAAAAGACTCATGCACCCCAGTGTTCACTGCAGCACTCTTTACAATAGCCAGGTCATGGAAGCAACCTAAATGCCCACTGACAGACGAATGGATAAAGAAGTCATGGTACATATATACAATGGAATACTCCTGAGCCGTGAAAAGGAACGAAATTGGGTCATTTGTTGAGACGTGGATGGATCTAGAGACTGTCATACAGAGTGAAGTAAGTCAGAAAGAGA